>NC_138733.1:4397907-4402907 GCF_965113295.1 Leuciscus leuciscus | reverse complement strand
GATTCTGTGGTAAAATGTGACCCATATATGTTTTCATGAGATGTAGTTACATGGTCATCGACTATCCTGAGACGTGTGTGTGTGTGTGTGTGTGTGTGTGTGTGTGTGTGTGTGTGTGTGTGTGTGTGTGTGTGTGTGTGTGTGTGTGTGTACTTGTACAACTATCTTTGTGAGGACCAGTTTGAGTGTTAGACCATTGGAGTGAGGACAAAGAGAGTAAAGTGAGGACATTTCGGCCGGTCCTCACTCTCTGAGAGCCTTTAAAGGCCCGTTTGAGGATCAACACTTGGTTTTAGGGATAAGGTTACAATGAGGTTAAGGGTCAGTTTAGGGTCAGGGGTCGGGTTAGGCACTTAGTTGTGATGGGTAAGGTTAGGGTAAGCGGCTAGAGATGGCATTGTGTCAATGAATGTCCTCATAAAGATAGATGTACAAGAGTGTGTGTGTGTGTGTGTGTGTGTGTGTGTGTGTGTGTGTGTGTGTGTGTGGCCTGGAAAGCACCTGTCACGCGTGTCAAACTGTCTGCTAGTGGTGGGAGTTAGTTTGACTGTAATTAGTTCTGCGGAGCGAGCCGACAGAAACGCTTCTCGTGATGAACGTGTTTCTTCATCTGAGATGATGATGATGATGGTTTCTCTGCTCCCTCAGGTATTGAACCAAACGCCTCAGAGAGAACGAGCGAGCAAATAACCCAGTAAACATGAAGGAACGAGGTGTGGATGAGTGAACTTGAGAGGGAGAATTTAGGTGAAGGAGTGTGGGAGCTTCTGCTTGATGCAAATATCTAAAGCTAAAGCAATGCAGGGTTCAAACTCGCTCAGCAGTCCGTCCAGAACACACAGTATTTATAGAAGTCTTAAAGGTACAGTAGCAAAACCAGGAATTAACAAAAATAAAGCACATTTTAACGCATCATGCCTCTCCCATCTCAAACATCACGAACTCAGCTCTTACAGTGCTTGTGAAGGCATAACTCAACAAGCAAAAGTAGACTACTTCCAGTGAAAGGTCCAACATATGTGTGCTATGTGACAGACCACAGCTGTTTGAGGCTGAGATAACATTATAAACTGGTAAATGTGTGTGTCTGAACAGGTAAATGATGATGTTTAATCTGTGAAGGTCTAAATGCAATGATTTTTGACCAAAATTGAATGTCTCTTCGCATGTAATGTGTCAGTCATGGTCCCACACCCTCTGGCTCCGCCTCCTACAGTAGCCACGCCCCACACTCTCACTATTGGTTGAGCTGGAAAGTGATTGACAGATCTGAACGGACAGCTCTTAATGATTTAATGGTGTCTGGGAGGCTCAACGTTTACACTTTTGAGGAGATAAACCCATGAATAGCACACTAATAGTAGTCAATGAACAGTAAACTGAGTTAAGAGAATGGATTTTAACAATCTTACATACTTCACCGGGTCTGAAATGATACTGAAAACATAAATTGACTGTTTTTGGTCCAAGAAAACATAATAGTTTGATCAAATGTGGATCCTCAAGGGGAGACACGGCAGGCAAAAAACATCAGGGTTTTTTTTACTGGTCAATTTTGAGATTTTGGGCGATTTGTCTTCAATAACATGTCTTCTTTCAGAAAGTACAATGGGGCATTTAACTCTAAAAGTGAAATCTCATTGGCTGATGTCAATTTTAAAGGCCGTTTTCTCAAAAATAGTTTTTTTCCTCATACTCTGAGCCCGAAATCTCCACTTCAGCAGCACTTACATACACCAAACTTTCCAGTTGTATTCCTATCTATATTCTTAAGGTTTTTACTGAGGGGTTTGTCCATATATCATTCAGATTCTGATTTATACAACATTTTATACCTAAAAACGGGGCGAAAATTTATTTTTTTATGGCTGTTGACAGTTTTTTCTTATTAATGGAGTGATAAAAAGAGATATCCAAAATCCCCTCTGTAAAAACCTTTGACTCTAATATGTCAACAAAATCAAACAAGAATTTAGAATCTGGCTTTATCCAATGTTCAGATTTCTCTTCTGGAAATATATGCAAATTAGCACATATTTAATGAGACACTACCTAATTTGCATATTTAAACATAAATATTCTAAAAACTTGTAATACAAAAGATATTTGTCTTAATGTCAGTAATCAACTGGGGAAGTTTCATGCTGATATCTATTATTATTTTATTTTTTTTCTATTCACCTGGGGTGTCTCGCCTTAAATGATAATAAAACTGAAAGTCGAGGTCATCGAGGTCCGTGTGCCGAAACTCACCCGAGATTCCTCATTCGCGCTCCTGTAACAGATAATTGGATGTTATCCGTCATCGCTATTATGGCGCCCACCTGCTCCAGGAGTCACATTTCTACAACACCAGCTGTTAACATTAAAAACTCTTACCGACCCCAAACCTTTGAACTCTAGTATATATTCATGTCCACACCAGTGGATGATAATGTGTTTTATTATAAGCACAAGCATCACTACAAGCACACAGTTGCACTGTTGTTCATCAGCACTGAGGTTTATTACTGCAACACTTGAGTGTGTGTTGTTGTCTTAAAGGGCTTAAAGGTATAAAGGGCTTAAAGGTATAATGCCCTTTTCACAAGATGTAAAATAAGTCTCTGATGTCCCCAGAGTGTGTATGTGAAGTTTTAGCTCAAATACCCCACAGATATTTTTATATAGCATGTTAAAATTGTCACTTTTTGAGGGTGAGCAAAAACACACCGTTTTTGTGTGTGTCCGTTTAAATGCAAATGAGCTGCTGCTCCCGGCACAGGGGGCGGAGCTTCAACAGCTTGTGTCCTTTTACCTCACACACACATGCACTGAACATTTCAAAAACGTTTAGCCTTTTATGTTCAAACTGGAGTCAGACAATGATGGAGAGACTCAAGAAGTGATAACAAGACAACATTTCTGAATGGTTAGTTGATGAATTTATGTCGCTTATGTGTAGTTATCTTCTAGTCATTGATTAGCATATTCTGTCATGATAATCTATAAATCGTGTTCCGGGGGCGGGGTTTATGTAAATTCTAGGGTTGGTGATGTCACTGACCCGGGAGGAATGTGGTGTAGTCTCTACCAGCCGTTTGTTGTAGTCCTTAAAAAGCGATTTCTTTAAAAGCAAATATCTCCCTTTGCTCTGAACTCTGAGCGTCGTAACTTTCCAGATGTTGTTTATGCTCAAACAGCAACATTACACACTAACTACAGTTAGAAAAGTGAAATCATAATCAACCACCCCTTTAAACGTGCTGCTGATAACTGTTTGTTCATTTTGTATGAATCGGAAAGTGACGCTCATTGGGAAGGCATAATAAGCATAGGCTTCAGCCGACACCTTTTTCGGTTATTATGTATATGTATTTTTTTTTTTTTTTTTTTTTTTTTTGGAAAATTATCTGTGAGGACCGAAATAAATTTTGTTGAATAAAAAAAATAAAATAAAAATAATAATTGTAGAGATGGACACACTGTTTCCGCTGTTCTGAGCCGTAAAGCACAGAGAGTGTGGAGTCTGAGGAGAAGCAGCAGGTGCGGGAAGAAGCAGCGATTGTTACTGTACAACTGACACCAGCAGCACTCAGATCACTTCTGTCATCACACGCCATCAGCATGTGTGTGTGTGTGTGTGTGTGTAGGGCTGGGTAGAGAGGGCCGAGAGGGCTGGACTGCTGTCAGAGATGCTGGATCTGTCGGAGCTTTTCCACCCGGACACTTTCCTGAACGCCCTGAGACAAGAGACCGCCAGGTGACGTACTTGCTAACATATATATATATAATGATAATGAAAATTAAACCCCTGATAAAACACATGCTAAGGTTAACTTATCTATCTCGCACACACCTGTTAAAGTAAATGAAGATATATTACAATTATAATGAAAATGAAATGCACCTGATAAAACTCATGCTAACAACTACATATATATATATATACACACAATGGTAATCTTGAAAGTATATACAGCCATTGTATATTTCAAAGTACCATAGTATTATCATCTGACACTGTACTATAGTACTACCACAGTATTACTGGCAAAGATTACTGTGGTACATGGTAGAAAAACATGAAAAATATAATATAAAAATATAAATAACACAATAATAATATATAAAATATAAATAATATATAAAGCATTGAAATATAAATATATTTAAAATATAAATAATAAAACATTTTTCATTGTATATATTTCCAATGAATGGAAATATAATGATGGAAGCTTACCTACTATAACAAAACTACTGCAAACTATAAACTTGGATAATGTACATTATGTTCACTTGCTAAACTTGTACATATACACCTACTATAGTAAACTCTAGCTATCTTACCTGATAAACACCTGCTAAAGTAAACTCTAGCTATCTTACCTGATAAACACCTGCTAAAGTAAACTCTAGCTATCTTACCTGATAAACACCTACTATAGTAAACTCTAGCTATCTTACCTGATAAACACCTACTATAGTAAACTCTAGCTATCTTACCTGATAAACACCTGCTATAGTAAACTCTAGCTATCTTACCTGATAAACACCTACTATAGTAAACTCTAGCTAACTTACCTGATAAACACCTGCTATAGTAAACTCTAGCTAACTTACCTGATAAACACCTACTATAGTAAACTCTAGCTATCTTACCTGATAAACACCTGCTAAAGTAAAGTGTGTCACACACACGGCCTAAATGAAACTGAGGTCACTCGAGTCGTAACATAACTCCTGCACATTTACTGAGCTCAGATGATGTAATCTACCTAACATACAGAAGTCGCACAAAGAGCCTGTTTAAGAGTCAAAGCGAGTTTTATGAAGTTTACAATAAAATTGTAGGTTTTATTGTGTTTTTTTAAATGGCGTGTGTTTTAGGTTGATGAGCTGCTCTATGGACAGCCTGAAGTTTGTCACATCATGGAGGGGCAAGATCACTGAAGCAAAACTACAAGTGAAGGTACAAACGTTCCCTCCGAACGAAGAGTGTGTGTTTAACATGATTA
>NC_138733.1:4378581-4397707 GCF_965113295.1 Leuciscus leuciscus | reverse complement strand
AAGAGATAATGTACATCCAGCCGGTTGTTATCGCAGAATAAACTCCCAGCAGGGTGATCAGGACCCCGACGTGAAACAAGGGTTTTATTTCACGATAAACCACCGGCTGGATGTACATTATCCTGTTTATTACACCGATACTTCTCACACAAGTGAATTATTGAATATAGATTGTTGTTAAAATATTTTATTAGCTTACTAAACACAAAGCTTCTGATAAGAAAACAGTTGCTAGCAAGTGAGACTGCCAAGAAGACTGAACCAGATCAAACTAGACAAGCATTTAAGGGATAAAGTACAGTCACACCACTTATTACATGGCTTTTCAACACATAAATAATTATGAGGACAAGAGATTAGTACAGATGTGCATAATGTGTACAAAACGATTGTCCTGACAAGAAGATGAACACAGCAACAATATTACAGTATTATTAATATTGAAGACCATTTTTATTAAAATCGATAAATATAACAAAATGTCAGCAGGCTTGAGGTGTATGTTATTCAGCGTTGCTATTGACGATGGTTGTTATCGGGGAATAACACACCCCGTAATGTCGCGACTGACCAATCAGAATCAAGTATTCCAGAAATCTGTGTAAGAAGAAATGGAATAATTGAATTATTAGAAAATAACGCACATCCGCTTCGGGTCGTGGCCGCATCACCACCTCGGGTGTGCATTATTTTCTAATAACTCAGCGGCCCGGAGTCAGTTATTACGCTTACACTACAGTTACCACACCTCAAGACTTTGTTCAGATGATGTGTCTCAAGATGTTTGTCATCTAGACTAGTTCATCTAGTTGGACTAATTTCTTACGCATCTCATCTCTCGCCTCTGTTGCTAATTTCAAAACGTCATTCAAGAGCTCGTAACGGAGGCTTGAGCCACTGATAGCAGACCCATGCAGTTATTAATGCTGTTATTAGAGAGAGAGAGAGAGTGAGATTAAGTGTGTGTGAAATATGAGTCTCTCAACAGTGTTTATAAGTTAACAGTGTAAGTTTATCAGCTTCAAGAACAGCGCTGTTATTTCCTCGCTAGTGAGAGACATCATGTAGCTTTTAAGTTGCTAAACTATTTTACAGATAAAATGATCAGAGCAGCGCTGAAAACAGGTTTCTGTGCGAGTGTGTGTCCGTACTGTATGAGTGTGCGTTTGAGCGTGAGAGAGAGTATGTGCTGTCCGTACATAATAAAACGTAATTTTGTGGCAAAAAACATGGAAATAATTCATTGTTTTTATCCTATTTTTTTATTCATATATTTGCTTGTCAGTGTCATTGTGGGTTTTGGTTATTTTGTTGTAGTCGGCTGTAAAGACCTTTAAAGTAACTGAAATCATTTGGCGAAGTGATATGGAGCTGTAATGCGGTCAAGACCTGCTGGAACTACTTCATTTGTGCATTTTACCTGAAAATAATCTATGGAAGAAAAATAATGTCAAATGTTTTTGAAATAAAAAGCCTGTTGAATTGCACTACTTGAAAAAAATAGGCATTACATTAACCATGCTTGCATTTTAATGCATTGTATTTTTAGGGCTTGCATTTTTATGGGCTGAAATTCAACATGGTTGAATATTTAAGCTGTGAATATTTCAATTAAAAACATTTCAAACACATTTTCATTATTAAAAATTCAGTAATCCATATTCACCTTTCATATTTCACTTCCAAAATATTCAAACTGTTTAAAAATAAGCATTTTTAGGTCCATTTTATTTCGCTTTGCAAATTCGCTTCCACAAATTCAGTGGTTCAGATTCGACAGTAAATTCAACATAGACATCCAAGAACTGCAGGAAAAGCAGTAGATTGCCGAGCATACTCTCCATCTGCTGTTAGTCGACCTCACCAGCAGGGGGTGCGAAAGCGCGTGTTGTTGACGAAGACCAGCAACAGTTAGAAGAACAAGCCATTCATTCATAAAATGAAAATGATTATCTGTGTCATTATATATATGCGGAAAAGATGATAAAGACACAAAAGGTGTGTTTATGTTTCATTCAATAACTTCATTGTTACTTTCCCTGTGTATTCTACATGTCAACAGCTTTCTCTACCATGAACGGGATTATAATCGGTTTCCCTCAATACCTCATACTCAAGGATTCCCCTTCCGTCCGGACAAAACGCTTAACGTAGCTTTATGGACTAATACAGTGATATGAAAGACCAAACTCGCACCTCATTGGAGATGTAGGCTGAAGGCTACTATATAGGCTACAGGCAAGCAGATGGACTCAGAATATGAACTTAACGCGCAAAGTTTCATGCAGATCGTTTCGTGATATACTGGCACAAAATCAACACTTGATCAATTAATACTAACACTTTATTTTCTCTTCTCTCTCTCTCTCTCTCTCTCTCTCATATATATATATAGTATAGTATATAGTAAGCTATGCCTACGTGTATTGCATTAGCTTAAACTGGGAAGAGTCATAGCACTTGCATATTGTTGTCCTCCTATTGTTAGTTGAACTGTAAATCGCTTTGGATAAAAGCGTCTGCTAAATGACTAAATGTAATAAATGTAAAATTGGCTTGACATTGGACATTCGCACATTTAGGGACCGTCTCCAAAGTTACATACAACATTATACACGTTTCTAACTTCAATAGAAAACTTTAATTTATCTGAATAAAAAATCCAAAGGGTGCGCATTATGCCTGACACTACATGAACACTTTACAGTGGGTTTTATGACTGTAAGTCGTTCTATTCAAATGCTATCGGAGTTAGAAACGTGTATGTCGTATGTAACTTTAGAGACGGTCCCTAAATGTGCGAATGTCCAACATCAAGCCATCTTTATGCCAGTCTATCACTGGGAAACGCTCAGCATTAAGCTTTGCGCGTTATTCTGAGTCCATCTGCTTGCCTGCGAGTTTGGTTTTTAATATCACTGTATTAGTACATTAAGCTACGTTAAGCATTGTATCCATCAGGGGAATCCTGAAGTATTGAGGGAAACCCTAATAGCCTGCATGCAGCACATCGCCACAATATAAAGTTAAGGCAACTAAACAACCAAGAGAAATATTTGTCAACCTCAAAAATGTAACAGTGGATCTGTACATCCGCATCGGGGAATAACATTATAATCTCGTTCACGGTAGAGAAAGATGCATGTAGGCTACACAGGAAAAGTAACCCTGAAGACACTGAATTTAACATAAAACCACCTTCATAATAATCACAAATACACTTAATTGAAATATTCACAGCTTAAATATTCAACCATGTAATGCCTATTTTTTTTTTTCAAGTAGTGCAATTCAACAGGCTTTTTATTTCAAAAACATTTGACATTATTTTTCTTCCATAATAATCGCACACCTTAGAATGTTCAGCATCCAATCAGATTCAAGCATTCAACAGCCACCTAGTATAATTTTTTTCTTTGATGTTTCCAGTGATTGCTGTAGATTAAAGTGTGTGTGTGTGTGTGTGTGTGTGTGTGTGTGTGTGTGTGTGTGTGTGTGTGTGTGTGTGTGTGTGTGTGTGTGTGTGTGTGTGTGTGTGTGTGTGTGTGTTTCAGAGCACTGTGGGAAGTTATTCTCCAGACGAGTGCATCTCTCTGCCCGTGTACAGCAGTGCTGAGCGTGTGTGTGTGGTGACAAACGTGCAGCTGCCGTGTGCCGGAGATCATGACACATGGATCCAGAGCGGAGCGGCACTCTTCCTCAAACAGCAGTAACACACACACACACACACACACACACACACACTGAGACGTTTCCACAATCGATTTATAATGCGAGCGATCCACACACAGATATTATAATCATTTTATGTCACTACTTGTTTTGTATTTGTCTTTGGATTCATATGGGGGTGTTTTTGTCACGATTGCCGCATTAAAGCTGCTGTAAGACTGTAGTATTCAGTCATTTCGGATATATTTATATTGTCAAATAAAATAGTTTTCTTCAAGATCATTATTTTTCTCTCCATTCAATTTCAGTGCAATTTCAGTACTTTATTGGCACGGCAAAATCTGCACATACCTAGAGTGGTGGCCAAAAGTGACGTACGGGGAGATATTTCTTTTTTATGACCCTATAAGTTCAATATTAAACCATCAAAATATGAGGAAAATATTTGAAACATCAGGGAAGAACAAAACATTAAAAAAAATCATGCCAAATTACAAGTGTGATTAGACTAAACGAAAAAAATAAGTTACTAAATAAAATCAGTAATGAAAAAATACTGAAATTAAATTCATAAATACAATCAAAAATAAATAAAATGATTAATAAATAAATGAAATGAAAATGAAAATCAATGATTTTAACAGAAAATAACTAATTCCTAAGGTGATGTATGTGTTTTTTATTTAATATACTATACTCGTAATGGACTAATTTCCTGTTGCCCAGTTTGAAAACAGTCAATATTTTTGCAGTTTTGTGATGCAAGACTGTTCTTTGTAAAAAAAAGCAATGATGCTAGAATCATAAATAAATTTGATCAGAGGGATGTATAAGTGAATAGGAATACTGTATCACACAATGCAATGTACAAGACTTGACTGTCCATTTCCAAAGCGAGAAGTCAAGCAGAAATGACATCAGCTGTGATTTGAACATCTCTTGCTGTACTCATTTGATCAGACTGACAAAAATGACTTCTTATATAATAAGCAGGTCATGTGACAACAGACCTTTATGTTTGCATTCTGGTTAACATACTATCTGTGTGTAGTACGTACTGTGCAGTATGAAGCTTTCATCTCTCAGTTTGTCTGAACGTCAGCAGGTTGCAGTGATGACCTTTGACCCACACTCATGTTATAGAGGCCACCTGCCCTCTGGATTGATCATTACAACAGCAGGTATGACGCGTGACCTTTGACCTCTGTGATGTGTGTGAGATCAGGATGCAGATGCTGCGTTTCTCCTCTGATCCTCCTTTTCCTTTAGAGAGGAACAGGAACATCCTCATTCATTCCTGAGCGTCACAGCTCTTCTCGTGGTGCAAAACAGTACCATGATATTCATGTGTTTTTGGGGCATGTACTATGGTAATAACATTTTATTTAAATTTCTTTTTGGACATGGGCACAATGGTAATGTTTTTTTGTAAGCTGATATCGGATTTTAAACACTGATGTACATGCATATGGCGATCACATAATACCATGGTTTTTACCATCTGATACCATTAATGTACCACATTACTGCTGTAGTGTTGTTTTATCTGCAGTGTGTGTATCTAGTCACTGTGATGTCAGACCACACACACACACACACACACACACACACTCACACTCATTTAGACTGACATTATGCCCTTTTGCTGGAGGCTTTTCACAAACACACACTCAGAGTTTTGGAGCTTCTTGACTTTTCAGATAGAGAGGCTTTTTATCCGCACATCAAAGGTCAGTGTGTGTGGTTCTGTGTGAATACTGAATTCTGGTGGTTATGTGCAGTTTGAAATCTGAACTGCAACATAAATCAAAACGCTGACCTTTAATCCCCTCACACACACACACAGAGAGAGAGCCACAGCATCCACCTGTAACTGGACAGCAGTAAAAAGTCATAAAAAATACCATGGTACAATGATTGTACTTTAGAAATAGCAAGGTATTACTATAATGTAAAAAAAATTAAACATTATAATACCATGGTACCATGGTATAAATTACAAAAATGTGGCATTACCAGTGTAAATGTACAAAAGTATGGTATTACTATGGTAAATATAAAACAGTGTTTCCATGGTAATTGTAAAAAAAAAAAAAAAAAAAAAAACATGGTAGTTTTACTTTAAATGTTTATGGTAGCTCCAGGATAAATGTAATGGTAAATAAAAAAAATAAAAAACATGGTAGTTCCAGGGTAAATGTAAAAAAAACATGGTAGTTCCAGGGTAAATGTAAAAAAAACATGGTAGTTCCGGGGTAAATGTAAAAAAAACATGGTAGTTCCGGGGTAAATGTAAAAAAAACATGGTAGTTCCGGGGTAAATGTAAAAAAAACATGGTACTTCCAGGGTAAATGTAAAAAAAAACATGGTAGTTCCAGGGTAAATGTAAAAAAAAACATGGTACTTCCGGGGTAAATGTAAAAAAAACATGGTACTTCCGGGGTAAATGTAAAAAAAACATGGTAGTTCCGGGGTAAATGTAAAAAAAACATGGTAGTTCCGGGGTAAATGTAAAAAAAACATGGTAGTTCCGGGGTAAATGTAAAAAAAACATGGTAGTTCCAGGGTAAATGTAAAAAAAAAAAACATGGTAGTTCCGGGGTAAATGTAAAAAAAACATGGTACTTCCAGGGTAAATGTAAAAAAAAAAAACATGGTAGTTCCGGGGTAAATGTAAAAAAAACATGGTAGTTCCGGGGTAAATGTAATGGTAAATAAAAAAAATAAAAAACATGGTAGTTCCAGGGTAAATGTAAAAAAAACATGGTAGTTCCAGGGTAAATGTAAAAAAAACATGGTAGTTCCGGGGTAAATGTAAAAAAAACATGGTAGTTCCGGGGTAAATGTAAAAAAAACATGGTAGCTCCAGGATAAATGTAATGGTAAATAAAAAAAATAAAAAACATGGTAGTTCCAGGGTAAATGTAAAAAAAACATGGTAGTTCCAGGGTAAATGTAAAAAAAAACATGGTACTTCCAGGGTAAATGTAAAAAAAACATGGTAGTTCCGGGGTAAATGTAAAAAAAACATGGTAGTTCCGGGGTAAATGTAAAAAAAACATGGTAGTTCCGGGGTAAATGTAAAAAAAACATGGTAGTTCCAGGGTAAATGTAAAAAAAAAAAACATGGTAGTTCCGGGGTAAATGTAAAAAAAACATGGTACTTCCAGGGTAAATGTAAAAAAAAAAAACATGGTAGTTCCGGGGTAAATGTAAAAAAAACATGGTAGTTCCGGGGTAAATGTAAAAAAAAAAACATGGTAGTTCCGGGGTAAATGTAAAAAAAACATGGTAGTTCCAGGGTAAATGTAAAAATAAAAAACATGGTACTTCCAGGGTAAATGTAAAAAAAACATGGTAGTTCCGGGGTAAATGTAAAAAAAAAAACATGGTACTTCCAGGGTAAATGTAAAAAAAACATGGTAGTTCCAGGGTAAATGTAAAAAAAACATGGTAGTTCCAGGGTAAATCTAAAAAAAAAAAAACATGGTAGTTCCAGGGTAAATCAAAAAAAAAAAAAACATGGTAGTTCCGGGGTAAATGTAAAAAAAACATGGTAGTTCCAGGGTAAATCTAAAAAAAAAAAACATGGTAGTTCCAGGGTAAATGTAAAAAAAACATGGTAGTTCCAGGGTAAATCTAAAAAAAAAAAAACATGGTAGTTCCGGGGTAAATGTAAAAAAAACATGGTAGTTCCAGGGTAAATCTAAAAAAAAAAAACATGGTAGTTCCAGGGTAAATGTAAAAAAAACATGGTAGTTCCAGGGTAAATGTAAAAAAAACATGGTACTTCCAGGGTAAATGTAAAAAAAACATGGTAGTTCCAGGGTAAATGTAAAAAAAAAAACATGGTAGTTCCAGGGTAAATGTAAAAAAAACAAACATGGTACTTCCAGGGTAAATGTAAAAAAAACATGGTACTTCCAGGGTAAATGTAAAAAAAACATGGTAGTTCCAGGGTAAATGTAAAAAAAAAAACATGGTAGTTCCAGGGTAAATGAAAAAAAAAAAGATCATTGTATTTCCAGGGTAAATGTAAAAAAAAAAAAAACATGGTTAAAGGGATACTTCAGGATTTAGCATTAAGCTTTGTATTAGTAGAAAACCTGTAGTATTTTCAAATTACCGTGCTTTCCACACTCATATCCCCCTGAGACGAGAGATTTATGCATTTTTTGTCTGGAAAAAATCCTCCGATGACGCAAAAATCGTCATTTTGCGTCATCGGAGGATTTTCTGGCCAGAGGCTAAAGACTACAGCCAGTAGGAGGAGCTGTCCCGAATGTTCTCAACCCGCCCATAGGAGGTGGGATCTCACTCACAGAATGTACACAGTGTCAGCCGTCTTTCTTTGGAAGCTAAGCTAGCAGGCTCTTGTTCTGTGGAGAAAGCTGAATAGTAGGGGTTACCATCCTCTGTTTCCCGGACATGTCCGGCCGTCGAGATCGTCCAAAATGTCCGGGATTCGGCTTTTGCTTTCTGCAGTCGCCATTCATTTTTTACATGCACACCTTTTGTTTCAATCTAACCGAATTCATTCCGATTGGTGAATCTGAATGTAGTGTTTACATGAACGCTAAACAAGTGATCGGTTGATGTGTGTTTTAACATTGCTAAGAAAATTCCCGCTCCTCCGTGAGAGATAGCCTATGAGACCGGCGCGTCTCAGTAATCACGCCACCAGCCTCGCGATGTTCTCCCGCGCCCCTCAGCCTCGTCCTGCTCGCCACAGTAAACATGATGAATGGCGACTGTAGAACGCAAAAGCCGAATCTCGGACATTTTGGGCGATCTCGATATCCCGGGCAAACTCGTCACGGAGACTCACAAGTAGCCTAACCTTGTTGTTTTCAACTGCGCGCTCTTACCGGTAGGCGTGGCTTGGGAGTGGCCTCGTAGAGCAGCGAAGCAAGTGCATTCTGGGAGTTGTTGTCTTTCATCCACATAAGCCAAAAATACATTTTCTGGCTTTTCTCAGTCTAGAAAATTCAAACATTTCTTCACATTTCTTCTACATAAATGACCTATTTTAAATACACGTTCATCTTTCCAGAGGTGAAGTATCCCTTTAATGTTTCGTGGTAAATGTAAAAATCATAGTAGTTTCATAGTAAATGTAAAAACATGGTAGTTTCACTGTTCAAGTGTGGTAATAACACACACTTAATTTTTGTAAGTGTGTGTTATTTATGACAGAGTCTCTGTCTCTTGTTCTCACACACACACACAATCAAACTGCAAAACAGGAAACAGAGGAATGCCGTGTACTAGGAAAACCACAGACCTGTGGGCCGTGTGTGTGTGTGTGTGTGTTTATGCAGTGATTTTGATTGATTTTCTTCATTAATTTCCCTCTTCCTGTCATAGTTCATATTTCTCATGGCTGTCTGTCGGCGGACGCCCGGAGCAGCTCCAATTATAATACACCACTGAGGAAGAGTGCTTTTAGCTCGGTTTAGGGAAATAAATCTGACAAAAATGATCATTAACTCACCGTCATCTTGTTACAAACCCGGATGGCTTTCTTTTTCCATGGAGCACAAAAGCAGACATTTATCTGAATGTTCACGCTGCTCTTCTCATAGTGAACGGGAAGCGAAACATCTCCATTCATCTTCCTCATAGAACGTCCTGCAGGTTTCAAACGACATGACGGTGAGAAAATGATTAGAAATGTCATTTTGGAGGGAATTATTCCTGGGACGTTTTGCTGCAGGATCTTTATGTAATGTTCACAGATGGAAAGAAAATGAGAAATGAGACATCAAATTGAGAAATCAACAGAGAAAGACACAAACAGATGGAAAGAGTAAAATTAACTGTGTGTGTCTCTGCTCATGTAATTGCTGGACTGTTTTAAAGATGGAAGGTTCACATTTTTAATGTTTTATTTATATTTTAAATATTTTAGGTGTGTATATATATATCCTATATATATATTAATGCTTTATATATAATTTAAAATTTGAATATATTTTTTTATATTATATAAATAATATTTTTTTCATTGGAATACTATATTTTTTCACCATTTCCCATAGTAATATTTACAAGAAGTACTGTGGTAGTACTATGGTACAGTAATGGTCATTTGTATGGTATTACTATGGTACTTTGAAATATAAAATGGTTCTAACATGATACTTTCAAAAGTACCATGATACTTTATTTTTTTTAATTGCAATGACATGAAATATAAGTAGCGACGGATGTTTTCTTCCGTATTGTGAAACGTTTGAGTGTAAAAAATGATCGAAAACTTGCTGTTATGCATCGGTTGTTGATTAGATGTTGATATGTGGGCGTGGCACTCAATGAGGGGGCGGAGTTTAAGCAGACTCTGTGATTGGAGAAGTCCTGCTTACATCATCAGAGAAAAGTCTATTGTTTTTATTGGAATTTTTTACAAAAAATGTAAAACGCTTAAAAACAATAACGAAACATGCATGGATGAATTGATTGCGATAAGATCTATAACATGCATTTAGGAAATAAACCGCTATATAACGTTTTTCTATTATTATTTAAATCAGCATGACAGCAGTGCACAAATATTACCATCATGCATAAATATTTATTTCATTGAAGTCATTATTTTGTTTTCCAAGGACCATTATGATTTTTCTTTAAAAAACAAAACATGATTCACATTCTTTTTCATTTTGCGTATCTTGCATCCTGGAAATACATCATATTACAGAAGCAAACTGCTGTTTCATGAAGATTTTAATGAACTCTGAATCATAAATGTGTTTCAGATTCTCAGGTGATGTTCAGTGTGTGTGTTTAATGGGTCTCTCGTGAAACACACACACACAGGGCCTGATGCGAGTGCTTCATCTCTCTACTCGCCATTGTATCGCTCCATCTCTGCTCATTTTCAACGTTGATGCAACGCTGATGAAATCTAATGCACAGTTTCTCTCGCTCACACACACAATGATGTAAACCCGCTGTAAACTCAGCGCTCGCACAGTTTCACGGGGGATTAGAGTTGAAATCTCCGAGCTCTGAGCGGCGACCTGCTCTTCTGTCTCAGATGAAAGTTTAATGTGTGAGTGTCAGTGTGCAGTCGTGATGTGACAGTCTCCACCCCCGCTGCGCTCCCCTGAGAGGTCAAAGGTCACCTGACATCACTTCCACCCACACCTGACCTCGTTTCCTCCATCTGTCTGCGGCAACCGAAGAAACGCTCGCTTTCTCAGAGCTCACGTCAAGTAGATGCTTTACACTCATTAGCAGATGCACAGGTTTGTTCTGATGAATTCCTTGAAGAATTCCTCTAAGTTCAGTGCTGTTTACTGTAATATAACGGCAGTCAGTGGGGCAGAGATAGCAAACATGAAGTTTGTGGATTTGTGAAAGAAAAAAAAAACATATATAAAAAAATAAAAAGTTATTATATTATTAATTATTACAGGGTTCCCACGGGTTCTTGAAATCCTTGAAAGTTTGTGAATCTGAAAAAAATTTAATAAATTCAAGGCCCTGGAAAGTTTTGGAAAATAAACATATAGATATGAATTTATTTTTTGCAAGAAGTTTTCTGGGAAAAAAATCCATATTAGTCCCTCCAGTCCTCTAATGTGTTATTACGCCAACACTTCATGGCCTATGCACACTAGCTAGCTTGATTTACGTTAGTTACGTGCATTTACGCGTTATGTTAAGAAACACTAAATAACTTTTTTTCCCTTAAAATAATGTTTCCAAAATCGTATCAGTGGTTCATCAAGTCGTAACAGGGTGAACGGCCCTTCTGCATTCACTTCGCGGCCGTATATCTGCTATAACCACACTATGCAAGTTTGCCAAACCGGGTCGCATTTCTGTAGTTCGAATGAGACATAAGAAACTACAAATTTGACTTGCTTTACGGCAAGCGTTACAATAGTCATTATTTAGTTTTTCTTCGTTTCTGATGGACATCATTCATTCAAAGCCAGTGCTGGATAAACCATAGACAGTAAAAGAAATGGACACAGCGACTCCATTGGATTCAACGGAGACAAGTGAAGTCAATTAGAAGCTCTCACTTCCTCGGGGTCGAGCGTACTGCGCAGACTCAAACTGAGCTTGACGACGTAGATGTGACGTGAGCAACCCGTCTGTCTTCTAGTAGCTGTGCCAAGAGAAATCTGAATCATTCCCTTCCGAAACTTGCAGAGACGGAGAGTGTGAGTAGGAGGTGTCCATGAGCTGGAGCAGGAGAAACTTTTGCTAAGTATTCTGATTAATTATTTTGTCATTTTGCCTCCACGTCCCCCCGATTGGGCGCGAGCTTCTCCTCCCGTCCATGCGGTAATCTCTCTACTGTGCGACAGAGAGTCGCGTGGTTATGACGCAATCGTTAGCCTATTTTTACAAAAACGGCTTCTACGGGGCCATAACGTAAGATACAAGGTAATGGAGCCTTTTATACATTTTCGTGTTTCTTTAGAAATAAATAATGGACAAATGGAGTCTTTAAACGCCTCAGATGTAAAGTTATTCACTGTCAAAGTGCCGCCAAAATGAATGGGAGTCAATGGAAGTCTAACAGCAGGTGATGGTCCGCTAATCAATGGCGGCGCCCGGGGAAGCTTCAGTGTTTTCTGAAACATTACCCCCTTGAGATAAACAGCGAGCGTGCGGCGGCGAAATTATCTACGACAGCGGTAATGGACAATTCCGCTTCCAACCTGTAGGGGGACCGAAGAGGAAAAGTTCCATAGTGTTGCTTTAAGTGTTTCCCGCGTGAGGTACTTTGTGTTGTACGTTGCCATGCTGTTCACACGCACACGAAACTACTACGATGGAACCTCAACGTTTCATGCAAAAGTGAATATCAAATCATTTTAGAAAACAATAAAGGGTGTACTGTGTAAACTTATGCAATAGCAACGTAACACCTGTGGAGTTCATCACTGTCCCGCTGCATCGTCATCACTGTCCCGCGTTCTCATTGGTTCGCTGGCATGTGTAAATTCATAAGTCGACAGCATTGCTGAGTATTTTCTCCTTAAAACTGCAGTGAACCAAAGACAGTCTCAAAAACACGCTTTGAAATCGCTGGTGTTTCTGACGTCACAAACGGGGGCGGGGCTCATTTGCATATTCATAGAACCACGAATACTAAATGAGGGTGTCGAGTTACATTCAAGATATTTTAAGGCATGAGGAAGGAAAACATTTTTTAAATATGTAATTTTGGTGATCAAAGATGATTTTAAAGGATAAAATGATTGACTACGGGGGACTTTAAGGAGCTATATTTTACATATCAAAGAGACAAACACAACCATGATAAACATGACAAATGTAGTTTATTTTGGTGCTTTTTATGACACTGTACATGTGGAAAACTCATCATATCTGACAGGATCAACGGCGCGAGACGGACTCTCCTCCACACACTGCTTTTAAGAGAATCATTGGTTTCATTTCACGTGCCCTGAAGTTTAATAAAAGCGCTTTAAAAGCCTCGTAATGAAAGGCTAAATCCACAGTCAACACCCGTCCCGGCGGCGTATCGCTCCCGCTGAACGAGTGAATCAAACCCCGATCAGGGAACAGAGGAACCCGCAGAATGAAGAGGATCATCACACACACACACACACACACTGAACCCAGAACATCATGTCCTACACACCTCTGAATAAATAGGCTATGCATGACAAATATAACAGTTGTTTGATTATAATGAAGTGCTTTAATTGGCTGATGAAACATCGACAGATCACTGTAATAATGTTTTCTTGACAAGAACATGTCCAGGTGATATTTCACAAAAAAAAAAAACAATAATAAATAAAAATATTTTGCTCCCCATTTTTTAGGATCATTAGACCAAATCCTAATCAGGAAAAAAATGCTAAAAATGAAAAAAAGATTAACATATAAAATATACGTAATGATGATATTTATGTTCTGCCGTCACAAAACAATATACGATTCTCTAAATCATATTGAAACACTTTCTAATGCTAACGACTTATATAACAATGAGCAAATTTCAGGTAACAATAATGACTTAATAAATATGAGTTTCTAATACAAATATGTCATGATAATGAGAATCTTTCCTGTAAAAGTGATTTAACATATCAATGAGTAACTTTCTTGAAATTACATTAATTGCATTGAACATCGAACAACATCTCATAATGAGAAACTAAGTTTTTGTTATGAAACGTTATTTCATTATTAGAGTTTCTCATTATTATGAGACACAAAGACATAATGATATTTTGTTCTGCCCTAAATTTTACTACATAAAATTCTGAAACTTTCTCATAATTATGAATGAATGAGACACATGATGAAATGAAAAAGTTTCTCATTAATATGACATTATTATGTGCATTTTTCAGAATAATCAGACTGTGAATTCAGACCTAAAGCCAGGCTTCTTTATCTTTCTTTCTTTCTTTCTATTTTAGGGTGAACTGGACATGTTTTTATGAGATTCACTTTAATAAGACCTTTGATCCGACAAGAAAGAGAATATGAACACAAAACCCACATGCAGCAGCATGATCACAGATATAAAAAGACAAAGACATTTCTTTTAATAAATAACACTGGATTAGATCAGATCGGCGAAGGATCCGCCCCCTCGGGGAGCTCTGACTTCTGATTGGTCTCAGAGAGCAAACGCCTCATTAATATTCATTTACATTCCATTGGTGAGTTCCATGTGACTTTACTGGACACAATAACATCTGACATCAAGAGTAAAACAGAAACAGAGAAAGCTACATATCAACGTCTCCCAACGCTCTCTGTGTGTGTGTGTGTGTGTGTGTGTGTGTGTGTGTGTGTGTGTGTGTGTGTGTGTGTGTGTGTGTGTGTGTGTGTTATGAAAAGGCTTTGTGTTTATGTGGAGGCATGACCTGAAGATATACTGACTGGAGTGCAGTGACAGTGTGAGTGTGTGTGTGTGTGTGAGTGTGTGTGTGTGTGTGTGTGTGTGTGTTCATCGCGGTGGTCTGGACTGACACACACAGTCACATCTCTCATGATGCTGCAGGTAAATCTCCTCCAGAACCCAGCGAGCGGGTGTTCTCTTCCTGTAGAAATTCGACCCCGGGGAAAACTTCAGCACCTGAAGACACACACACACACACACACACACACACACACACACACACACACACACACACACGAAATATGAAATGATCATTTTTGAACTCTAAAAGCTATATTTAAAAATCAAATGTAGAAAAATAAGAAAAAAATATATATAAATGTGATTTTTGACCGACATGCAAACAGCACCAGAGGATTAATATAATTTATTTAATATTTAAATTTTAATTATTTAATAATTTATTTTTATTATAATTCTTTTTTATTTTTCAATGAAATGATTGTTCTGTATTTTAAATGAATAATGTTTTTTTTATGTAATATTTTGTATTTTGGGGGATTTTATGATACTAAATTATATTTGCGCTGTATTTATAATTCATTTATTCACTTTTTGAGCATAGACGTAAAAATTAAATTTCCAACTTAAACTGTCATAAATCTTGAATGCTTCAGTTTGATCTCTTTTCAAAGACGACATTTGGCAGATTATTGCTGGAGTGACTTTTTTGAAAAAAGTGAACCTGAAAAAAAAAAATACAAATTTATATTTATTGTTATGAAAAATGCGCAAAAATATCATTTTAAATTTTTACATGAAAAATATATTTTCCAAAACACGTTTTACTCTAAAACTGAGAAAATGAAAGACATAAATCTAAATGAGTTGTGCTCCAGATTTGCGGTTGATATCTCAAAAAATGAGCTTTCAGTGAGATGTTGTTCGGCTGCAGTACCAAACGCTTCCACTAGAGGAAACTCGTCTCGTCATTTTTGACCGCGAGGAGCACAAGTGTGATTGTGACTATTTTTTTTCTCGACCATTTCACCTTTTTGAATAATGTCCTTTTTTTTTTTCACACACAGCAAGTGCGAAAACCTTTACCAAGTTTTGTACCATTCCGATGAAGTAAAAAAAACAAAAAAAAACCCGACAGAACGGCACCAGTAATAGTTCATTAACAAATATGAACAACCTTTCAAAACACAATGAAACTCAAAAGCAATGCTCTGGGTTCATTACAAACTCTATCAACATCAATAAATAAATAAAACAGTCATCAACTTTATTTTGTGACATAAATGACAAACAATAACTTCCATTTGTTTACAGTAAATTAGTTAACTAGATCAATAAGCATGAAAGGTTACACTTTATTTTAAGGTGTCATTGTTACAGAGTAATTATATATTTAAGTACTGAGTAATATTAAGTAACTACATGTACTTACTATAGGGTTAGGGTAGGATTAGGATTTGGTTTAGGGTTAGTTGCATGTAATTATGCATAATTTACTGTTATTACTATGGTAACTACATGTAACATATGTAACAAGGACACTGTAAAATAAAGTGTTACCGCATTAAATAATGAAAAATACTTCTAAAAGATTTATTAATCTTAGTTAACTCCTGGCAGGGAAAGAGTTAATGTCAATATATTACTAAAATCAAAAGATGTATCTGTTAATATTATTTATTAGACCTAAATTGATTAACTATTTATTCATTTATTAATCCTTTTTCACATTAATGAACAAAAATACAACTAGTAAATGTATTGCTCATTTGTAGTTAATGTTAGATAATGCGCTAACTGGCAAAAAAAAAGATTTTTTTAAATATATATATATATATATATATATATATATATATATATATATTCTTTTTTTCATTGTGCTTTTAAAGTGGTTTAGATCAGTTTTGCATGCATTACTGTAAGACTTCTGCTTTCTGTAAATAAAAATCTGCATGATTTTCTGAGCTGATGGATATCAGGAAACATCCGCTGTTAAACTCCAGTCATTATCTGGAATGTTCCGGGTTTGTTCCAGTATTTATTCTTCATAGTAATGACACTGATGAGTATCTGGACACTCGAGATGTTCGCTCGATCACGGCCGGAAGTAAACCAGATTTATTCTATGATTTGTCTTCATTGATTCGCTTTTCAATCGATATCTGTCCTTGACCTTTAACCTCTGGATGTCTCGTGTTCTGTGCTGAAGCTCATATATCGTGTGTGTGAGAGAGTGTGTGCGTGTGTGAGAGAGAGTGAGCATGTGTGTGAGAGAGTGAGTGCGCACGTATGTGTGTGTGTGTGTGTGTGTGTGTGTGTGTGTGAGAGAGAGAGTGAGCATGTGTGTGAGAGAGTGTATATGTGTGTGTGAGAGAGAGTGTATGAGTGAGAGTGTGCGCGTGTGTGAGAGAGAGCACGTGTGTGTGTATGTGTGTGTGTGTGTGTGTATGTGTGTACGTGTGTGTGTGTGTGTGTGTGTGTGTGTGTGTGTGTGTTGCACATGTGTGTGTGTGTGTGTGTGTGTGTGTATGTGTGTACGTGTGTGTGTGTGTGTGTGTGTGTGTTGCACATGTGTGTGTGTGTGTGTGTGTCTGTGTGTGAGAGAGAGAGAGAGCACGTGTGTGTGTGTGTGTGTGTGTGTGTGTGTGTGTTCGTGAGAGAGAAAGAGAGAGAGCACGTGTGTGTGTGTGTGTGTGTGTGTGTGTGTGTGTGTGTGTGTGTGTGTGTGTGTGTGTGTGTGTGTGTGTGTGTGTGTGCAGTTGTGGTGGTTTCACATTAGTCAGCACTGACAGCTGGAGCCAATCACATTTAGCAGATGTTGCCGTGGGTAACCGTCTGTTATTCTACCCAATGAACATTTCCTGACGGCTCTGTGACAGCTGTCAATCACCGGGTCATGCTGATGTCAGCCTGGAGATTACAGAAACTACAACTCCCAGAATGCCTCAAATGTCCCATGATGCTTCACTCAGATCCTCAACACTAGACTGAAGTGTGTGTGTAACTGTGTTAATAACTGATTACCGGTAAGTTAATAGAGTTAAGCAGAATAGCGGACAGCTTTATACACTACACTACCTCTCATTTCTGCGGTAGTTAAAGAAACCGTTGTATATTATAAATTTTTTGTATAAAATATTTGATGTAATATAATAATAAATATATTATTACATTTAATTATAAATATTTTAATTAATTATGCCAGTGATTACCTCATTTACCACGTGTTACCTCAAAAAATACATATTTGGGGAAAAATAAAACCACAGATGAGTTTGTAGTTGTGTGTGTGTGTGTGTGTGTGTGTGTGTGGAGCTGATAAGGACAGAGAGGAACACACACTTTACTTGCTCCGATTCCACAGAAAAAACACTCCAATTTTGACACACACACTTCAACATGTTTAACGTCTGACGAGTACTTGTACTTTATTCATACTTGAGCACATTATTTATTATTCCAGTATCTGTACTTATTTTATTTTTTTGTATTCGGTTACACTTTATTTTAAGGTGTTTTTGTTAGTGTAATTATAGAGTTAATTACTGAGTAATATTAATAAACAACATGTACTTTCTATACGTTAGAATTTGTTTTAGATTTAATTGCATGTAATTATGTGTAATTTAATGTTATTACTATAATAAGTGTGTGACAAGGACACTGGAAAATAAAGTGTTACCAAGTATTTTTATGTTGGGAAAAAATACTTGACTACATTCTGAAGCATAATATTCTACTTTTTACTCATAAAAACCTATTGTACCGCAACATTTGATTCTTTTCGGTGAATCTGTTGGTGAATCGCACTGAACGATTCATTTGAATCAACACTGAACTGAGCTGAATATTGAAACTATGGTCTTTCTACAGCTGCTATACAGTAGAATTTGAATCATTTTGAATCAGTTTGCATCATTGATCCTGCTGTTTTTAAACAATTTCTATTGAATAAAGCACTATAAAAAAATTTAAAGTGACTTGAGTTTTTCATCCACCAACAGACTCGACCAATGAAGTGAGTTTGTGGGCGGGGCTACATGTTTGACTGACCAATGGCAGATGGACAGACAGATAGAAAGATAGGTAGATAGATAGATACAGTAGACAGACAGACATATAAACAGACAAACATATAGACAGAGAGATAGATAGATAGATAGATAGATACAGTAAACAGACAGACAGACAGACAGACAGACAGATAGATAGATACAGTAAACAGACAGACAGATTGGATAGATAGAGTAAACACAGACTGACAGACAGACAGATACAGTAAACAGACAGACAGACAGACAGATAGATACAGTAAACAGACAGACAGACAGACAGATAGATACAGTAAACAGACAGACAGACAGACAGACACATAGACAGACAGATAGATAGATAGATAGATAGATAGATAGATAGATAGATAGATAGATACAGTAAACAGACAGACAGACAGACAGATAGATACAGTAAACAGACAGACAGACAGATAGATACAGTAAACAGACAGACAGACAGATACAGTAAACAGACAGACAGATAGATACAGTAAACAGACAGACAGACAGACAGACAGACATATAGAC
>NC_138733.1:4361081-4376081 GCF_965113295.1 Leuciscus leuciscus | reverse complement strand
TTGCCCAAAAATATAACTTTTTTGTTATATATAAAAAATAAAAAAAGCCTAGCCCAGGTGAAAAAAATTATAATGCAAAAGTAACATAACGCATAACTAAATACATGGTTCCCACACCTTAGTTAACTTCAAATTCAAGGACCTTTCAAGGACTTTCAGGTCCAATACCCTCAAATTCAAGGACTTAATGTGGGGACACATTTCAAGTGAGAGCAAGGTTACATCGTGTTACCTCGTAAGACACATTGTTACAGTTTTCATGTGTTAAACACAACTATGCAAAAAAGCTTCTTTCGGTACATCCTATACTGTATTCTAAAATGATCTGACATTAACTGCATGCATTTTATTGAAAAGAGCTTAGGCTCATGTAACCAGAAGTTTTAAGATATATGAATATGCTTTTAAGTTTTTCTTGCCTCATGGGTTTACATTACCTTCACAAGCATTCTTTGTAATCTTCTTTGGTGAGTCAAATATCTTGAAACTCGCATTTTCCAGGCATCGCGTTTCAGCGGTTTCCGACTATTTTTGCAATGTTTCCCGGTGTGTCTGTGAAACGTTGAGGTTCCATCGTAGTAGTTTTGTGCGCGCATAAACGGCATGGCAACATACAACACAAAGTACCTCACGCGGGAAACACTAATAATTATAAATGCGCGTAACTAACGTAAATCAAGCAAGCTAGTATGCATAGGCCATGAAGTGTTGGCGAAATAACACATTAGTGGACCAGAGGGAATAATATGGAAGTTTTTCCAGAAAACTTCTTGCACACAATAAATTCAAGCACTTTCAAGCAACTTTCCAGGGCCTTGAATTTATTTTTTTTCAGATTCACAAACTTTCAAGGATTTCAAGGACCTGTGGGAACCCTGTAAGTAACGCATTTAGTTACTTTTTAAGGGAGTAACGTAATATTGTAATGCATTACTTTTCAAAGTAACTTTCCCCAACACTGGTTGGTAATACTTACTGATGTCACTGTAACGGCTTCCCAGTTGGTCATAGATGCGAGAGGTGAGCTTTCCTGAAAAACAGATTTCAAACTTTAGTTTCATTCATTTTTCACAGAAACGTTGGTATTCATTGAGCATCAGTGCCGGAGGAACTCTGGGAAAGTCATTATCTGCTCTGATAAATCCTGTGTTGAAACACTCCTGACATTCAGCAGCACAAACACAATCACACTCAGCAAACGCTCGGATTACACCCATCACTCATGATGTCATCGTGAGGGGGCGGAGCTACGGACATCACAGCGCTGGCATTTAAAACCAGCGGTAAACGTCAATGCTAAAGGTGAACGTTATACAACACGAATTAACAAGACCATCAATCCAAGTCCACAGTTACACACCGATAATGAAGAGAGAGAGAGATGGACAGAACTAACCTTAAACTTCGTCAGGTGGACGAGGGAAGTTTATTTGGACAGACCCTCGAGCAAGTCTACTCAGATCCATAGACCACAATGCACCATGATTGTGACATCACAGCAGATCGCACTAGACCTAGAATTTGCTGACTTTCTATCAGAGTTAGTACTGGCTGCAGATAAAGTCCTAATTGTTGGTGATTTTAATATACATGTAGATAACGAAAAAGATGCACTGAGATTGGCATTTAAAGAGATTCGTAACTCTATTGGAGTTAGACAACACATGTCAGGACCTACTC
Source organism: Leuciscus leuciscus (assembly GCF_965113295.1). NCBI lineage: Eukaryota > Metazoa > Chordata > Actinopteri > Cypriniformes > Leuciscidae > Leuciscus > Leuciscus leuciscus. The sequence continues at coordinate 4,374,401 of NC_138733.1, read as the reverse complement.
ATTCTCGTAATCATACTCTAGATCTAATATTATCACATGGAATCAATGTTGATGCCGTTTAAATTCTGCAGCAGAGCGATGACATCTCAGATAATTTCAACTATCTAGTCTTGTGTAAACTTCATTTAGCCAAGGCTGCAAAGCCGACTCCGTGTTACAAATATGTGAGATCTATCACTTCTGCCACTAAAGATTGCTTTATTAATAATCTTCCTGATCAGTTTCATCATCTCAGCATCCCGGATAGCTTAGAAGAACTCGATATTGCGACAGAAACTATTAACTCTCTCTTTTCAAGCACTTTAGACAGTTGCTCCGTTGCACTTAAAGAAGATTAAAGAAAATAGTCCAACGCCGTGGTACAACGAGCACACTCGGGCCCTTAAGAGAGCAGCCTGAAAAATGGAGCGCAACTGGAAGAAAACAAAACTAGAGGTATTTCGTATTTCATGGAAAGAGAGCCTGATTACATACAGAGAGGCCTTAAAAGCTGCTAGATCTGCTTATTTTTCAACCCTATTAGAAGAAAATAAACAAAACCCTAGGTATTTATTTGAAACAGTGGCTAAACTAACGAAAAAGAAAGCTTCAAGCCCAAACAGCACAGCAGTAATGACTTTATGAACTTCTTTACTTACAAGATTGATAATATCAGGGAGAAAATTATAACTATGCAACCGTCGACTACAGTATCGCATCAGGGAGTGCATTGTAGTCTCCCTGAGGAAAAATTTGATTCATTCATTGCTATAGGAGAGGAAGAATTTACTAAACTCGTTAAATCATCTAAACCGACAACATGTATGTTAGACCCTATACTGACTAAGCTACTGAAAGAGATGCTTCCAGAGGTCATAGATCCTATTCTTAATATCATTAATTCATCTTTGTCATAAGGATATGTTTCAAAAACTTTTAAGCTGGCTATGATTAAACCGCTTGTTAAAAAAACCGCAACTTGATCCTATAGAATTAGTCAATTACAGGCCGATCTCAAATCTACCTTTACAGTCAAAGATACTAGAAAAGGCAGTATCCTCACAACTGTGTTCGTTTTTAGAAAGAAATGATATCTGCGAGGATTTCCAGTCAGGATTTAGACCATATCATAGTTTTCTGAGACAGCTCTCATTAGAGTCACAAATGATAAGATGCTTTTATCATCTGATCGTGGTTGTATCTCTCTATTAGTGTTACTCAATCTTAGTGCTGCATTTGATACTATCGACCACAACATTTTTTTAAATAGACTCAAAAATTATGTTGGCATTAGTGAATTGCACTAGCATGGTTTAAATCATACTTATCTGACCGTTATCAGTTTGTAGCAGTAAATGAAGAGATGTCTTATCGTTCACAAGTTCAGTATGGCGTACCACAAGGCTCAGTACTAGGACCGCTGCTGTTCACTCTGTACATGCTACCATTAGGAGATCTCATTAGTTTTCACTGTTATGCTGATGATACTCAGATCTATATTTCTTCACGCCCTGACGAAACTTACCAATTCACAAAATTAACAGAATGCATATAACAACTGGATGACTAGTAATTTCCTACTACTTAATTCTGAAAAAGCAGAGATTCTAATTATTGGACAAAAAACATCCTCACGTAATAACCTAGAATACTGTCTAACACTTGATGGCTGCTCTGTCAAGTCTTCGTCGTCGTTTAGGAACCTGGGTGTGCTCTTTAATACCAATCTTTCATTTAGAAAAAAGAAAATGAAATAAAAACTAAGCAAATTAAGCAATTTGAAAAAAATATTAAAATAAAAATAAATGTGCAAAAGTATAATAATCTTGATCTGAAGACTGGCTACTTTAAAACTCTATTTTTCCCCATTTACTTTTTAACCATTACTTTAAAACCTCCATTATGCTGTGAACACACACACACACACACACACATTTACTTAGCTATCTAAATGCGGACTCTCCATAGACGTAATGGTTTTTATACTGTACAAACTGTACATTCTCTCTCCTTATACTAACCCTACCCATAAACCTACCTAACCCAACACACACACACACACGCACGCGCACACACACTTCCCTGCGCTGCCACTCTTGTTACATAAATCTGCTCCTGTGGCAATGCAAACAATAGAAGGAGGTCAGAGGTCGTGGGCGGTCTGTTATGATGATGTTTCCCATCAGAGACGCACGCACGTCTGTACGGGCCTCTGATGTCTCACACACACACACACACACACACACACACACACACATACACAGCGAGACCTTCTGCTCATGTTCAGCAGAGATGTCCGGAGCAGAGCGGGAATGTGTTAACGTCAGGAATACCGCAGATTCAGGGAATTACACATGACGGATCCAGGTCGAACACACTGAACCTGAAGAGCAGCAGCTGCAGGGTTTAGCGAGGGTCACACACATTTTCGTCACGTCTACCTGCTCGGATTGAGCAAGATTCATGTTTTTCTGAAGGAAAAAAAGTGTTTTCATAATCTTTCATCAAAATATAATAACTTGTTCCACCTCTGAAATGACTTCCACTGACAACCATTACCCTTGGGGGAGGAGAAAAACAACATTATTATAGCAAATGTTAAAAAAGTATAAAAAAGTTTGTGTTTACATAATATATGTGTGTGTTCTGTGTATAATTATTTTGTATATATAAATACACACACATGCATGAATATATTTAAGAAATATTTGCATGTATATACTATATATATATATATATATATTTATAAATAATTTATATTATATGTAAATATAAATATTTGATGTATAAATAAAATAATTTTCTTAAATATATACATGCATTTGTGTGTATTTATATATACAAAATAATTATACACAGAACACACACATATTATGTAAACACAAACTTTTATTTTGAATGCGATTAATTGTGATTAATCGTTGACCAGCACTAATTATAACACTAATAATATGACCTTTTATGGCAATAAATTAATTTACATGCACTTAATAAATCACACATGTAATATCCCTACAATAACTTTCATGAAACAATTCAATTTCACTGTTAAAGCAACACTATTTCCCGCTGTATAGAATTATTATATAGAGTTATGTCAATGCATTTTTCATTATTTCATTAAAGCTAAATAATTAACTTTAAGTTGGATTTTTAAAAGTTAAATATCACTTTTATACAGGAAAATGAAATCTGTGAAGTAGTTTAGGGAATTATATCATGGATTTTCTCTAAATAACAAGGATAATGAATTCATTTCATGGCTAAAATGTTCTGTAATTCAGGTCAACATGCCTTCAGTAGAACAGAAATAAACATAAAAACTAAAAATCCCTCGTGCATCGTTGGTTTACGACAAAGAACATCAAAGACGTGCATCCTAACAACATTCAAGGAAAGCTCTCTAATTACAATTAAAGATTGAACACACACACACACACACACACACACGTTTACTTAGCTATCTAAATGCGGACTCTCCATAGATGTAATGGTTTTTATACTGTGTCCTTACACTAAACCTACCGCTAAACCTACCCAACACACACACACACACACACTAACCCTAAACCTACCCAACACACACACACACACACACACACACACACACACACACACACACACACACACACACACACACACACACGCACACTAACCCTAAACCTACCCAACACACACACACACACACACACACACACACACACACACTAACCCTAAACCTACCCAACACACACACACACACACACTAACCCTAAACCTACCCAACACACACACACACACACACACACACACACACACACACACACACACTAACCCTAAACCTACCCAACACACACACGCACACTAACCCTAAACCTACCCAACACAAACACACACACACACACACTAACCCTAAACCTACCCATCACACACACACTTCCCTTGTGCATCATTGGTTTACGCCAAATAACATCATCCTAACAACATTCAAGGAAAGCTCTCTAATTACAATTAAAGATTGAACACACACACACACACACACACACACACACGTTTACTTAGCTATCTAAATGCGGACTCTCCATAGATGTAATGGTTTTTATACTGTCTCCTTACACTAACCCGACCCATAAACCTACCCAACACACACACACACACACACTAACCCTAAACCTACCCATCACACACACACACACACACACACACATCCCTCGTGCATCGTTGGTTTACGACAAAGAACATCATCCTAACAACACTGAAGGAAAGCCCTCTAATTACAATTAAAGATCGTGAACAAAAAGGCACAATTATGCGTTCCAAACAGCCCAGAAGAAACAGCGGTGTGTTTTACGAGCTCATCAAACGCCGCTTTGAGGAAGAAGCACATCATCTCCCCTGCAGAAGAACTCTCCACATCTGTGTGTGTGTCGTTAACCGTAACCAAGGCCCTTAACGAGCGAGCTTTAACCAAGAGTTTTAATACGAGCGATGACAAAACACGCTGTTCGCTGTCAGTTCTCGTTATGGACCTTCTCCGTGTGTGTGTGTGTGTGTGTGTGTGTGTGTGAGATAAAGACACAGAACTAAACTCTCAGATCTCTCTCTCAGTAAAACACGTTCACACCGAACGCTCAGTCTCTCACTTTCTCGTACTGCTTTCTCACACCTTCATCTCTCTCTGTTTATTCCGTCTCTCTCTTATTCTGCCTCAGGAAGAGAGATGTCTTAATTAAGCCACGTTTTTAAAGTTCATCTGAGGGAAAAGAGCATTTCGGGAGAGAAGAGACGTCAAGGCAAACGTCTGCTGTTACTTTAAAGTCCCCCTGTGGTGTAAATCCAGCTTTTAATGCTGTTTATGTGTCTATGTGGTGTTTTTAATATGCTTTAAGACAAACCATGTGTAAACTCATAAGTCGACAGCATTGCTGAGTATTTCCTCCTTAAAACTGCAGTGAACCAAAGACAGTCTCAAACACACGCTTTGAAATCGCTGGTGTTTCTGACGTCACAAACTACCTTGTAACCAATCAGATCAACGTGTGATCGTCAACCAGTGGATCTCTGAGCTGAGTGAGTGGAGGCGGGGCTCATTTGCATATTCATAGACCGCGCATACTAAATATAGTTACATTAAAGCTATTTTAAGGCATGAAGACTTTTTTTCAAGGAAAAAACGTTTAAATATGTCATTTCGGTGATCAAAGATGAGTTTTAAGGGATAAAATGATTGACTACAGGTGGACTTTAAGTGATCAGGAAGAAACAAAGATTATTGCAGCAAGTTTTACAGGTTTTCCACTTAAAAATGTCATGTTTAATTCAAATGTAAAATTGTTTTTTTTTATACAAATATTATTACATTCTAAAATGACTGTTTATTGACCAATAAAAGCATTAGACTAGGGTGTGTGTGTCTAAGCAGCTTCGTCAATAAATTGCATAATAGCAATAAAAAAGTAAAATAGACAATGCGAGAATAAAAAAAGTAAAATATCTTGTGTTCCGACAACGAACTTCAGCACAAATGCATGCGTCAATAAACCAAATGTGTTATTGTTCAAGTCGCTGCATGTCAACAGTTTAACTAACTTTAAATAACTTGCTCAGAAAGATGCATGCAACACACACACACACACACACACACACACACACACACACACACACACACACACACACACACACACACACACACACACACACACACACACACACACACACACACACTACCGGTCAAAAGTGTGGATTCATTTAGATTTCTAAATGCTTCTGAAAAAATATTCTTATGCGAAATACAGTAATACAGTATCAAAAATACAGTAAAAATAGTGAAAAATTAATATAGTTTAAAATAACTGTTCTTTATGTGAATATATAGTAAAGTGTAATTTATTCCTGTGATCAAAGCTGAATTTTCAGCATCATTACTCCAGTCTTCAGTGTCACATGATCCTTCAGAAATCAGTATAATATGATGATTTGATGATCAAGAAACATTTCCGATTATAATCAGTGTTGAAAACAGTTCATATTTCTGTGGAAACCGTGATACACTTAATTTTTCAGGATTATTTGATGAATAGAAGGTTCTAAAAGAACAGCATTTATTTGAAACAGACTCATATTTGTAACATTATAAATGTCTATTGTCCATTAATCTGGTTTATGTCCAGTGTGGGTTGTCTGTTTTAATTCTGTCTCCCAGCATGAGCTCAAAATGGAAACAATTTGGCAGATTTTTAAACATATTGCATATTAATGCTAACAGCTAGCACCACATTACTGTCGATTTGGCCTGTGTGGAGGAAAAGCCACGAGGCAGTCGTAAAGCAGAATGGCGTTAGTCCCAGTGAATATTGTAAAATATTTCTCCGTCCATCTGCTATCGTTCCTCCATCCACTAGCATCCGCTTCACAGACTATAATAAATACATCTGAGGATATAAAACAGAGAGTTCTAGCTCTACACAAACTACTAACTTTAACTGACATGACACCAACTAGATCCACTAGGAAGACACTTAGTAAAATTACATTTTTTAAATTGTTGTGTATAATATTTGTCACACTTTTATTTGACAGTGTCCTTGATACATATGTCACATGTACTTACTATAGTAATAACAGTAAATTATGCATAATTACATGCAACTAACCCTCAACCAAACCCTAATCCTACCCTAACCCTATAGTAAGTACATGTAGTTCATTAATATTACTCAGTACTTGAATATATAATTACACTGTAACAATGACACCTTAAAATAAAAAGTGTAACCAATATTTTTATTAAAAAGCAACAAGGCACTGGAGGCCATTTTATATTGAGCTCAAAAAAATATGTCAAACATACACTACCATTCAAAAGATTATTTAATGTGTTTTTTTTTTTTAAATAAGGCTGCATTTATTTGATTATAAGTAAAACACTGTGAAATATTATTTTTGTTTTCTATGTGAATATATGTTAAAGTGTAATTTATTCCTGTGATCAAAGCTGAATTTTCAGCATCATTACTCCAGTCTTCAGTGTCACATGATCCTTCAGAAATCAGTATAATATGATAATTTGATGCTCAATAAACATTTATGATTATTATTATCAGTGTTGAAAACGGTTAATATTTCTGTGGAAACTGTGATAGATTTAATTTTTCAGGATTCTTTGATGAATAGAAAGTTCTAAAAGAACAGCATTTATTTGAAATAGAATCTTCAGTAACTTTATAAACGTCTCTACTGCCACTTTTGATCAATTTAATGCATCCTTGAAAAACAAAAGTGTACATTTCTTTAAAAAAAAGCGAAATCGCACTGACTCCAAACCTCTTCTGCATGATATTGTACGTTTTGACTGGTGTGTGTTTGTGTTTTAGGTGAAGGCTAAATTCTCGGTAGATGATCACATGTCATTACCTGAATTTTTTTATAGAAAGTTCAAAACAACAGCATTTATTTGAAATATAATCTTTTGTAACATTATAAATGTCTTTACTGACACTTTTGATCAATTTAATGCATTCTTGCGGATTAAAAGTATTAATTTCTTTGAGAAAAAAAAATATTTTGAACAGTAGTGCATGTAATTCCTCATGACTTTTCATATCACCATGTGATAAAACAATAATCTCCTGATTTAGGTCACACTCACCAACAGCGAGTAGCAGATTTTGAATCCTGGTCTTGCTACGAAGTAATCGTCTGATGTGAAGGTGATTTTGATGAGGTTTGTTTTGGATGTGATCCGTGATGGAAATCTTTGACCGCACCAGCGGCCCCAGATGATGGTGCTGGTTTCGGAAATATCCTCCACTTCCACATAATCATACCTGAAAACACATACACACACACCCACACACACACCCACACACACACACACACACACACACACCTGTCAGTGAATCACACACACAGGTAAAGGATATGCATATGTTTGAGCGGGTCTGAAGTTGGTTTCCAGCCCCACTGCTGTTAACATGCCCCTATTATGCTTTGTCAGATATTACTTTTCATGTAGTGTGTAATCTAGCTGAGAACTAAAAGAGTTTACGCTGTTTTCTGCGCTGGTAAATGATACGGTATCATGTGATACGGTAAAACCGTCATCATCGTTACTGTTCGCATCACTGTGTATCCGAGGAAGACCCAGAGCTTAAATTCAGATATGGGCGTTTCATTTCTGACACTCGCTGTAAGTGGTCGACCAATCAGTGCAGACTGGGATATCCAACCAATCAGAGCAGAGCAGCTCTCAGAGGGGCGGGGCTTAGAGAGACTGAATCTTTAAACGAAGCGTTTCAGACACTGAGAGAAAAGAGCTGATGCTGAAATGGATATTATGAGAAAATGAAAATGTTTTTTGACCTTGAATGCACGTAAAACTATTGTAGGAGAGGCCAAAACAACATTAGGAACCTTTAAAATAGCATAATAAGGACTTTGTTTTAAATTATTTGAAATTATATTCCTCAAAATGCGTGTGAAGACAATTGGATGTTCCTATGTTTTTTGTACAGGGAAGTGTTATTTTTTGTTTTATTTATATACCATATTGAATTTATTTTTATATTTTTATATTTTAATTTTTTCATTTTCATTTTTAGTATTTTTGTTATGTGCTTTTGTCTTTTTTTAATATTTTTTTTAATAGTTCTGTTTAGCTTTATTTAAAAAAATTTTTTTTTGTCATTTTAGTACTTCAACTTAAATGTAAACTAAGGTTACATTTAAAAAAAAATTCTAATTGAAGATTTTCATCTAATATTTATATTTTATTTTAGCTTTATTTCAATTAAGGACAATGAAAATGCAGTGATTAGAAATGTGATTATTTTTATTTATATCATATATATAGCACAGACATTTATATACACGTAATACATTAAGATTCTTGTCTTATTTTTCTCCTCTTTCACTTCTTGTCTCTTTCTCATCCTCTAAATTCACCTCGTCTCTCATCTCAGATTTTTTTTCCTGCTTTATTTTTAGTCCTGACTTCTCGTGGGTCTTTGTAAAATATCGGATTCGCAGTAAAACCCTCTAACCTCAAGGACAAACTCGTAACCTGAGACTACACTCCACACATATCGTGGTCAGATACTCGCTCTGATTGGCTTTCTGCTCATTAAATATTCATATCATGTTTTAACTCTTCAGGCCATTATTTCTAGTTCAGAAACGCAGAATCAAAACCACAGGAATCGGAGAACTAAACCTGTTATGTCACAACACGAGTTAACCACGTAGGATATTAAGCTCCTGGATCACCGATCCTATGAATTAAGCAGATTTTAAAGCTAGAGCTTTAAATTTAAATACTTGTTTAACTGTTAAATATTTACCAGCTAGACCAACCCAAATGGTAGAAGTAACACTCTCTGAACAGCCCTTTAAAACTCTTTAAATAGTTCCATTAATTATTCATGAACTCAGTCCGAAGCTCCGCCCTCACATGCAGACTCCAATCTCCGCCACCACTTAAAACTCTTAGATCAAATTAATTATTCATGAGCTCAGTCCAAAGCTCCGCCCTCACCGGCAGACTCCATTCTCCGCCTCCACTTAAAACTTAGATCTAATTAATTATTAATGAACTCATCAGTCTGAAGCTCCGCCCTCACCTGAAGACTCCATTCTCCGCCTCCACTTAAAACTCTTAGATCTAATTATTAATTAACTCATCAGTCTGAAGCTCCACCCTCACCTGAAGACTCCATTCTCCACTTAAAACTCTTAGATCTAATTAATTATTAATGAACTCAGTCCGGAGCTCCGCCCTCACCTGCAGACTCCATTCTCCGCCTCCACTTAAAACTCTTAGATCTAATTAATTATTAATGAACTCATCAGTCCGGAGCTCCGCCCTCACCTGCAAACTCCATTCTCCACCTCCACTTAAAACTCTTAGATCTAATTAATTATTCATTAGCTCAGTCTGAAGCTCCGCCCTCACCTGAAGACTCCATTCTCCGCCTCCACTTAAAACTCTTAGATCTAATTAATTATTCATTAGCTCAGTCTAAAGCTCCGCCCTCACCTGAAGACTCCATTCTCCGCCTCCACTTAAAACTCTTAGATCTAATTAATTATTCATTAGCTCAGTCTGAAGCTCCGCCCTCACCTGAAGACTCCATTCTCCACCTCCACTTAAAACTCTTAGATCTAATTAATTATTAATGAACTCATCAGTCTGAAGCTCCGCCCTCACCTGCTGACTCCATTCTCCGCCTCCATTTAAAACTCTTAGATCTAATTAATTACTCATTAGCTCATCAATCTGAAGCTCCGCCCTCACATGAAGACTCCATTCTCTGCCTCCACTTAAAACTTAGATCTAATTAATTATTCATTAGCTCATCAGTCTGAAGCTCCGCCCTCACCTGAAGACTCCATTCTCCGCCTCCACTTAAAACTCTTAGATCTAATTATTAATGAACTCATCAGTCTGAAGCTCCACCCTCACCTGCAGACTCCATTCTCCGCCTCCATTTAAAACTCTGATTGAATTAATTATTAATGAACTCAGTCTGAAGCTCCGCCCTCACCTGCAGACTCCATTCTACGCCTCCACTTAAAACTCTTAGATCTAATTAATTATTAATGAACTCATCAGTCCGGAGCTCCGCCCTCACCTGCAAACTCCATTCTCCGCCTCCACTTAAAACTCTTAGATCGAATTAATTATTAATGAGCTCATCAGTCTGAAGCTCCGCCCTCACCTGCAGACTCCATTCTCCGCCTCTTCCAGTCCAAACTGAGCGTCGAACTCCAGCAGGATTCGTGTGTGTACAGGCGAGAGCAGTTTCCATGACAACAGCAGGTTGCGAGGGTACGAGTTGGGGAAGCGCGGGCTCTGGACGTGACCTCCGCTCTTGACCATTATGACCTCTTCCTTCCGGTACAAGTCTGTGAGGCGATTGCTGTCTGTTACTGGTCACAACTTGGATAGGTTAGTGTGTTTACTCTTGGAGACAAACAAACACACACACACACAGATATATACAAATACAACACATACAAAGGTAAGAATCCGTTTCATTTCAGTTCATCCCAGTTCAGTTACAGGATAAATTTAGATCAGAAAATGAATCTAATTCTCTTCAGGAAAATAGACTAAATCACTTCTAATTTTCTAAAGGAAAAGAACCAAAGTCACTTTTGATGCAAAGCAAACAAATTCGCTTCTGACTGGATTCACACACACACATAAAAAAAAAACGTTTCACTTCTAATTCTGTTCAGGAAGTGAAATGAAATTACTTCTAATGCTCTTTGGGAAGTGATCTGAATTCACTTCTGATTCTCTTCAGGAAACTAACACCCCAAAGCAAACTAAATTTAATCTGATTGTCTTCACACAAAAAATTATTCTAATTCTGTTCAGAAAGTGAACTAAATTTGCTCTTTGGTAAGTTATCTGAATTCACTTTTTTTCAGAAAAACAACTAAAGTCACTTTAGATCATCTTCAGATCCAGAAGCGAATTGAGTCTGCTTTAATTCTCTTGAGGAAAAGAAAATAATTCACTTCTGATTCTCTTGGGGAAAAAAAACTGAATTCACTTCTGATTCTCTTGGGGAAAAAAACTGAATTCACTTCTGATTCTCTTTGTATTCAGAATTCACTTTGTATTCTCTTGGGGGAAAGAACAGAATTCACTTCTGATTCTCTTGGGGAAAACACCAGAATTCACTTCGTATTCTCTTGGGGGAAAGAACAGAATTCACTTCTGATTCTCTTGGGGAAAAGACCAGAATTCACTTCGTATTCTCTTGGGGAAAAGACCAGAATTCACTTCTGATTCTCTTGGGGAAAAGAACAGAATTCACTTCTGATTCTGTTGGGGAAAAGAACAGAATTCACTTCATATTCTCTTGGGGAAAAGAACAGAATTACTTCTGATTCTCTTGGGGAAAAGAACAGAATTCACTTCGTATTCTCTTGGGGAAAGAACAGAATTCACTTCATATTCTCTTGGGGAAAGAACAGAATTCACTTCGAATTCTCTTGGGGAAAGAACAGAATTCACTTCGAATTCTCTTGGGGAAAAGAACAGAATTCACTTCTGATTCTCTTGAGGAAAAGAACAGAATTCACTTCTGATTCTCTTGGGGAAAGAACAGAATTCACTTCTGATTCTCTTGGGGAAAAGAACAGAATTCACTTTTGATTCTCTTGAGGAAAAGAACAGAATTCACTTCTGATTCTCTTGGGGAAAAGAATAGAATTCACTTCTGATTCTCTTGAGGAAAAGAATATAATTCACTTTTGATTCTCTTGAGGAAAAGAATAGAATTCACTTTTGATTCTCTTGGGGAAAAGAACAGAATTCACTTTTGATTCTCTTGAGGAAAAGAACAGAATTCACTTCTGATTCTCTTGGGGAAAAGAACAGAATTCACTTTTGATTCTCTTGAGGAAAAGAACAGAATTCACTTCTGATTCTCTTGGGGAAAAGAATAGAATTCACTTCCGATTCTCTTGGGGAAAAGAACAGAATTCACTTTTGATTCTCTTGAGGAAAAGAACAGAATTCACTTCTGATTCTCTTGGGGAAAAGAATAGAATTCAATTTTGATTCTATTGGGAAAAAGACCAGAATTCACTTCATATTCTCTTGGGGAAAGACCAGAATTCACTTCTGATTCTCTTCAGGAAAAGAACAGAATTCACTTTGTATTCTCTTGGGGAAAAGAACAGAATTCACTTTGTATTCTCTTGGGGAAAAGAACAGAATTCACTTCGTATTCTCTTGGGGAAAAGAACAGAATTCACTTCTGATTCTCTTGGGGAAAAGAACAGAATTCACTTCTGATTCTCTTGGGGAAAAGAACAGAATTCACTTCTGATTCTCTTGGGGAAAAGAACAGAATTCACTTCTGATTCTCTTGGGGAAAAGAACAGAATTCACTTCTGATTCTCTTGGGGAAAAGAACAGAATTCCCTTCTGATTCTCTTGGGGAAAAGAACAGAATTCACTTCTGATTCTCTTCGGGAAAAGAACATGACTTTTCAGAAAAGTACACTGAATTAACAGCGGAAGGAATCAAACCGAAATCCCTTCTGGTTCTCTTCAGGAAAAACAATCAATTCACTATTAGATTTTGATCCTAATATCTGAACTGAATTCACTGAAATGAACCACAGAATCTCTGAAAGAACATAAAACACACAAACATCAAACATAAGCAACACGAGAAGACAGACAGAAAAAGGTGACGACGGCTCTTCAGAAACAGACAGGCCCCACAAAGGTAAAATATTAAAAATAGCAGAAGTTATGCAACAGGAAAACAAAGATCATTCAATGTGACACTTCATGAATCTTTAAAATAGACCAATACGAGCACATTTGATCGTCTTAAA
>NC_138733.1:4348581-4356081 GCF_965113295.1 Leuciscus leuciscus | reverse complement strand
TTTTAATAATTTAATAAAATTGTAACCATATTAGGACCTTTTTTCTAACTTTTTTTTCACAAATTCCATTTTATTTTTCCACAAAATCTTTACGATTTAATATAAATTTATCATTGAAAACCGTGGTAAATAAATGAATTCATAAATGATTTTTTTTTTTATTAAACAATTTAATCCGCTTTTAAAAACGTACTCAAATGGAAACACAACTCCTCCTTTACAGCATTACATTACATTTCTATTTTAGCCGAATAAAGAGCTGGAGCAGACGTAAGACGTAACAGTATGTAGGAAATATGGGAATGTACAGAAGATTGACAGACAGAGCTTATTTTTCCCTGATAAACTTGATATTGAACACACACACACACACACACACACACACACACACACACACACACACTTGTACTCGCCGCTACTTTGCACACAGTGAAATCAATGACTTAAAGAGGACCAATTATGCTTTTTCTTTAGTGTGTAATGTTGCTGTTTGAGTTATTCTCTACATCAGTGTTTCTGAACTCCTGAAACGCCTCCATTGTAGTCTTGAGTTTCTTCCGGGAACGAACACGTCACAATATTCCTCATTATAATAATTCATACGCAGAATAAAGGGGCGGGGCCTGGTTGAGTTAGTTAGTAGTGTGTTAAACTGGTGGTTATTGTAAGAGCGAGACATTTCCCAAACACACTCGAAGCGCTCGACCAATCACAACACACTGCTCCAGCCGACCAATCAGAGCACAGTGTGCTTTTCAGAAGGAGGGGCTTCATAGAGACAGGAACTAAACAGAGCGTTACTGACAGACTGGGAAGAGAGGAGCCGCAACAATGGAGAATATGAGGAAAATAATCAACATTCAAGCAGGAAAACATGTTCTAGTAGAGCGCGGAAACACAATCAAGATCACACAGATCTGTCACTGAGGCGTCAGTCATAGTGTGTCTGTCAAGGTTTTAGTTTTTCATAGATTCCACACACACACACACACACACACACACACACACACACACACACACACACACACACACACACACACACACACACACAGTTGATGAAAGAATGTGTGCTAGCAGACAGCTGTGTGTGAGATACAGACAAAAATATGTCAAGTAAATGCATCATCTTCCAGTTTGTGTATAAAAATGACAGATAGAAACACCTTCAGTACATTTAAGTATGAAGTCCATTTTTTGTCAATATAAGCACAAACTCAGAGACAGAAGCCCACCTGCACATAGACACACACACACACACACACACACACACACACACACACACACACACACACACACTGCAACAGGAACAGTAAGAAGTGTGTGTGCGTGTTGTGGGGAATCCCATAACAAATTCCTCAACACTGATGGCTGGGTGTGGGTCTGGGACACCCTGTGACTCACTGCCCTAAAATAACTATATTTCAACTGTTTCACACACACACACACACACACACACTTCTAAATCGATCTCTGTGAGGACATTCATCGACTCTAACTCTACCCATCACAACTAACTGTCTAACCTGAACTCTTACCCTAAAACTAATTATAACCTGATCCATAAAATCAAGTGTTGACCCTCAAACGGGCCTTTAAAGGCTCTCAGAGAGTGAGGAACGGCCGAAATGTCCTCACTTTACTCTCTTTGTTCTCACTCCAATGGTCTAAAACTCAAACCAGTACACACACACACACACACACACACACACACACACACACACACACACACACACACACACACACACACACACACACCGTCCACTGCTCAACAGTTCTGTCATAGATGATCAAACACACACACCTGTGGCTGATACATCAAGCAGTGTGACTATTGAAACTGTCGCACTCAAAGACTATTTAGATGAACCATGAATTATTCAAAATAGATAAAAAGATTCCAAAATAACGAATTCTAAAGGTTCCAAATTGTAAATATCTTAATTTTGGAAGAATCCATGTTATTTGTCAACTACGCCTAATATTCCCAGAATGCATTGCAACATTCATTACAGGTGTCAGACACACACACACACCTGACCTCAAAAGTCTCACATCATCACATTATTGTAGACAGTTTATATAATCTGTGGTTAGATGTGTGTATGCATCTGGCAGCCAGTCACGTTTATCAAAACACTGCATTCAACCTATACATTTTAATCAGGGATTCGAACCCAAGACCTTGCGTTGCGAGCATCACGCTCCACTGTTTGAGCTCCAGAATACACGAACAGGTTCAGGTTAACAAGTTATTTCACACGAACTCAGTGCCGAGAGGAACAAAGCTGTTGAATCAGGCGTGTGACATGAGCAGAAGATCACAGAGCTGTAGACCTGTCCAAACAAGCTTTAGCTGATCACAACATTCATGCCCGTTCACATCCACAGTGACCACAGAAAGCCTTCGCACGCTTACAGCACTCCACAATATCTGCATGTCATTCATGAGATCACAAAACATCACAGCAAGAGTCTTATTAGCAGACACTACTCTAGTCAGACTTAAAGTCAGACATTTCACAAGTAAATTATTCGGTTAACAGAGTTTTGCACGGTTATAAACGTCAAAACAATCGATTTAGCGTTAAAAACGAAGGCAAAAAGCCACTCTGTGTTTGTTAACGTGGCCAATTACCATGCTAACTAAGTAGTGACGCTACTAACTTAACTATATTATTCAGTAGCTTTTCAGTAGTTACACTTCATCGGTGTAACGCGTTTCGACGAGCCTGATGCACTGGAGCATCGTTGTCTTATTAGATCACAAACATTGTGCATTTCCGCTATCTGTCGTTTCATCACACATCTCGCAGATTTACAGTTCACTGATGATTACGTAAAGGACGTACAGTTTTGTATTTAATTTATGCAAGCCAAAGATTAAATACTTAAAGCACACACAGGTGAATAATAGCCTTTTTAATTGATTAATTGTCCCGCTTTATTGCACTCTATATCGAAAGTCTATTTCTGATTTTATGATTACCCGTCATAGTTTAATCTGTCCCGCCACAGTTTTGTAATGAACTTAAAAGTTGTGTTTTGCGCCATCGCTTTAGCAAAGCATCTGTCAGCTAGATAGTAACTTGTAGTGTAGCAAACTACTTTTCTGAAGGTTTTCTTGTCTGTATCTTAACTACTTTAACTTGTCAAGGTACGGTTTTAGAATAGCAGTCAACTACACCTGCTAACTACACCTGTGTGTGAACTTGAGGAGAACTGACAAAAGTTTACTAAAAGACTTCAAAAATGAAGTGAAGAGCAGCATTTGAGCACTTGCTTTGATGTTTTGTTTTCTAATGCAGTGACACGCATGCGTTCCTAATACTGTCCGGGTCACTGTCTTCAAAAACTCACCATTTCTGCGTGTGTTTGAAGTCCTGAGCGCTTTGGAGGACATCACCTGGGCCTGTGTGGCGTAATGCTCCCCGCTCAGCACCGCGATCAGCGAGCACACGAGCAGACACATGATGTGGAAGCGAATAACCTTCTCCTGCTGATCCATGATAAAGGAGAGAGACATGATCCAAGAGTTCCCAACACTGCGCAGCGCGTCCACGGATCCAGAGAACAGGTTCATATAAACCCAGCCACGGAATCCAAAGACTTCGACTTTATCTGCTTCTGTCCCGTTTGACCCCGAAGCTTATAATTCCACCGGAATACCTTCAATTCCTTGAACATTTACTGAAACTCGAGGACGCGCGATAAGTTGTCCTGTTGGAAAAGTTGGCAACAATAACGCGCGCGGTGCCGATGGATTCCCAGGGTTCACACATTAATCTCCCGCTGAAAGATCGGGGTTGGTGAGTTGCTGAATGATGGAAGGAAAAAGAAAGGAAGCCCAGGAGGGCTGGACCCCCTTCATCCAGTCAGCACGAGGAAATAACGCCCGCGGGGCGCGTTTTAACAGACTGTTTGGTGAATACTTTCCCTCGCTGCGTAACGCCGCCACTCTTTTCCTGTTTGTTGCGCCGTGAGGAACGTTTTGAGCACTTTCCCTGAGGAGAAACAAACGCACGGGATTCACACTTTCAGCAAACTGCAGGCCATGATTGGGTTTCCAAACCGTTTCTGAGACGAGTGTTGAAATATAAAAGTGTTTATAAAGTATAATGCAGAGAAATATAGTTTAATGCGTGCTTTTTTTTGCTCACTAAGGGCTTCCCGAGGAACAATTGCACCTTGACGGAAGCCCTTATCAGATGATGGCATTTCCGCTCTGGAATCTGAATTCTTGGCTGTTTGCTGTGGAATAATAACTTTCTACACTGTATACTGCTTATTGTTTAAAAAAAAATAATAAAAAATTGAAATGATACGCATTATGCAATGGTAAACGTTCCAAACAGCAACGTTCCCAATTCCTAACTTTGTCACGTGTCCTTAACACGTGATTAATTCTATAAGTGCATCCAGTTATAACATTGCAATGTTCTGTTAACATTCGGTTATAATTCCATATAAAACTTTGCGGGGGAAAAAAACTAAATATTATTAATATCACAGTTGATATTATTAATACTCGTCATTTGTCACTGGAAATGGAAGGTCAAGTTGAGCGCATTGCATTGTGGGATACAGTGTGTTTTATACTGGACATTATGTCTGGTGTATTTGTCATCTGGGTACACAGTGCATACAAGAATACGTGCAATTTCCGATCTTGTAATTATTTACAGGAATTTCTCAAGAAGACTTGAACACAGCAAATTACTATATATAGCCTATGTACAGTAAACTCACGGAATCAAGCTATTAAAATACAATTAATTTACACAATTTTGATTGAAAATTTACAATCCAAGAATTTTGGTGAATAAAATGTAATTTTTTTGGTTCTGTAAATATTCCCATTAAGCATAAAACTAGTGTACAGTGATTCAAATGTATTTTACTAAGTGAAACAACGGTAGCATTATCATTAACAATTAGATTAGACAGTTTGGATTCATAAAGTGTCAATGTTTAAACATTTAATCTGAATCTAAGTATAGATTTCAAGAGGACACAAGACATTACAGTATATCATGCACACATGATCCAGGTCTAGGCCTGAGTGAGAGTACGAAAGCTGGTCTAATGCAGACTGTGCCCGCTTTTCCTGACCCTCAGCTGACGGAGGGTGTGTCGTGATTTACCTCCTGAGGGACGCTGTGTGTGTGTGTGTGTGTGTGTGCGTGTGTGTCTGTGTGTGTGTGTTGTGGGTAACCAGGGCCAGTGTGCAGTGTTGACACAGAAACTCAAGCGTACATCCTGATGTTTATCTTAATATATTTGTTTCTCACACACACACACACACACACACACACACACACACACACACACACACACTATGTGTTTACCTAAATGTGTTTGTACAGGAAACAGACAGTTTATATTCTCCCTTTGCGCTAAACACACGATTGCATGGCTACACTAACGGATAACACATCAAATAAGTGTTTTATCTATTAGTTGCATATTTAATTTGAAGTGGTGTTTGCAGAACATACTTACTGTTCCAACACTATTAAACGTCCCACAGTGTTTGTTGCTGACATGAATAATTCTCAAAGTGTGTGTATCTTTTAACTTCAACACCCTTGCAACCACTAAGCAATGCTCTGAAAACCACTCAACACCCTAGCAACCAGAACATTTTAGTAACTGCATAGCAATGCACCTAAAAACACATTAGCAACACCCTGGCAACCCCTAAGCAATGCTCTGACAACCACTCAGAACACCCCATTAACATCATAGCAACACCCTGGCAACCATTAGGCAATGCAGTGAAAACCACTCAGAACACCCTAGCAACCAGAAAGTTTCCGTACCTGCATATCAATGCACCTAAGAACTCTCTAGCAACATTATAGCAACACCCTGGCAACCACTAAACAATGCTCTGAAAACCACTTAGAACACCCTAACAACATCATAGCAACACCCTGGCAACCACTAAGCGATGCTCTGAAAACCACTCAACACCCTAGCAACCAGAACATTTTAGTTACCGTATAGCATTGCACCTAAAAGCACCTTAGCAACACCCTGGCAACCCCTAAGCAATGCACTGAAAACCACTCAGAACACCCTAGCGACATGATTGCAAAACCCTGGCAACAACTGAGAAATGCACTGAAAACCACTCAGAACACCCTAGCGACATCATAGCAACACCCAGGCAACCACAAAACACTACTCTGAAACCACTCAGAACACCCTAACAACCGCATGGAAATGCACCTAAAAACAACTTAGCAACATCATAGAAACACCCTGACAACTACAAAGCAATGCAGAGCACCCTAGCAACCACCTTGCAATGCCATAGCAACCGATTTGAACACTCGTGCAACATGCATACTGATATACCATTCAGAATTACATAGTAACGCCCTAGCAACCATTAGCATTGCGTGTGGTGGTGAGTTATGCATGTGCAAGCACTTCTAATGCATTTAAAATCTTGTTAGTAAAATAAAATGTCTTTAACTCTAGTTCTACCATCCTCTCCCTCTCTGTCTCTCTCTATTGTCCTGAGAGAGTTAACGCTCAGCCGTTCTGGAATGATTCCTGGATTCCTGCAGCATTCCGCCACATTCTGCGGGATTCCGCAGGGGCGACATCATAATCAAAGACGGCGGATGACAAAGACGCCCAGTGTGGCATTGAACAACTGCAAACTCCCTATTATTCACAAAGTCACGGACACACAGAGAGAGAGAGAGAGAGAGAGAGAGAGTAGAGAGAGAGAGATTAACTGGCGCTCAAAGAAATGTGTTTGTCTCACTGATGATGAAGAGCAACATCTCTCACACACAAGTGCTTCATTGTCATGGAAATAATGTCATAATACATTAAAGGCTTTATTTGTGATTTATGATTTGTTTTTGAGACATGATTGTACAGTGAATCCTGTCATTTGTTTGAACCAGTTCTTTCTCCTTTAACATGTGGAAGGTTTTCTGGCAGCACTCAGAAGTCACATGATCAGTCGGGTCTGTAATTATTTGATGTGTGGTCGAGTGGTTAAAGCTCTCGAAGCCTTTAGCAAGACAATTACAGGTGAAGTGTGAAATTTATGCAGTAGTACTAAAGGAAAATTACACTTGAGTCTCCTGTTCTGTCTTGCAGCCCTGCCTTGGATTGGTTAGACAAACAGATAGTCCCGCCCCCAAACTCTTGTCATTGGTCGTGTCAGAAATCACATACTATCTTGAGTAGGCACTTATTTTGAATAAGTAATGACTTCACGACCGTTAAAAATGTATGCTCTAGTCTATATAGTATGAATATAATGTGGACATACTACATTCGCCATGTTGTTATTATCATGTGATCTACCTGCAGCTCCAGAGTTTTTAGTCACATGACATTTACGGCTCAAGTGATTGGCTCAAAAAAAAAAAATCACGGAAATCACGCAATTATGAAATATGAGATTATACTGTAAAAATAAATGATATAAAAATAATAATCATTACTTGGAAATCAAGTTATTATGAAATATGG
>NC_138733.1:4341081-4346081 GCF_965113295.1 Leuciscus leuciscus | reverse complement strand
AATTAACAAAAATCTTTATGACTGGACCCAATGCAGTTGGATACAACTCTCAATTAGCATAATCTTGAGACAGGATTTTAGTTAAAGAGGCAGTGAATGTATATGGTGTGTGTGTGTGTGTGTGTGTGTGTGTGTGTGTGTGTGTGTGTGTGTGTGTGTGTGTGTGTGTGTGTGTGTGTGTGTGTGTGTGTGTGTGTGTGTGTGTGTGTGTGTGTGTGTTGGAGAGAGCAGGCAGAAGAGCACAACAGTGTGTGTTGGTGCAGTGACCTTGAAGGTCCGTCTCTGTTCAGCTGAAGTGTGTCCAGCTTCTCTTTCTATCATTACACACACTTACACACAGTGAGCTTCTACCTAGACAGATTTTTAAGGCTTCGTTAGTGTAATTAAAATGCAAAGGCTGTTCCAAAAAGGTAGACGGTGACGTCGTGCTGCTTTCTAAGATGCATTATCACAACAATTTAAAGCAGACAATCCCAGAATGCATTGCAACGAGCTCAATGAAGGTAATCCATCCTGGATGGCATGAACAATTATAAATATACACACTACTGTTATTTGTTAAAGATGAATACTTTTGTTCAGCAAGGACGCATTAAATTGATCAAAAGTCACAGTAAAGACGTTTATAATGTTACTAAAGATTACATTTCAAATAAATGCTGTTCTTTTAGAACTTTATATTCATCAAACAATCCCGAAAAAATTAAATGTATCAGTTTCCACAGAAATATGATCTGTTTTCAACACTGATAATAATAATCATAAATGTTTCTTGAGCATCAAATCATCATATTAGACTGATTTCTGAAGGATCATGTGACACTGAAGACTGGAGTAATGATGCTGAAAATTCAGCTTTGATCAGAGGAATAAATTACACTTCACTGTATATTCACATACAAAACAGTTATTCTAAATTATAATAATATTTCACAATTTTACTGTATTTTTGACCTCAGAAGAGACATTCAAAACCCCAAAACTTAATGTAGTGTAACAAATTCAATACTTAGAAGTAGATATGAATTATTTAACCCTTTGTGCATGCTGTGTGTTTGTATGATTATCAGAGCTCTTCATTCACTAGGTTTCAGAAAGCACAAAGCGCTTCAGTGTTAAAAGAGTTCAGACCTTTTCCTGATGAAATCCACCGAGCAACTCACGACCCATCCGTCAGATCCGTCATCAGACGCTGCAGGCTCGCTGAATATCAACCAGTTCATGGCCTTACATCCGTTCAAGATCATAGAGCTGTCACAGATTCGTGAGAATTAAAGGAATGTTTCAGGTTCAATTCAAGTTAATAAAACATACAAGTCTATTGCATTTACAACAGAAGACTATTCCAGGACGAGGAACAACAAAAAGCCTTTTTTTTTTTGGACAGAAATCAACAGACTCTGAACACACACTGTTCATCTTCTCTTCATCTCTCACTGTTTTCAACCAACACCTCTCAAAAATAACACTCACTGTGTGTATGTGTTAATGGATCCGTTTTTGGCTCTTGTGGAATAGATTATTATATCTCTATCATTTCCACACTGATAAAAGTGATTTTGTGGTGCAGTAAATACTACAGAAAAAAACCTGTAATTTACATGAAAAAGTTAGTCAGGCAAGAATAAAAAAAAAAAAACGAAGTAAATTCTATATTAGAACTAAATTCATGCGTGTAGAAATGAAAGCGTAAATATCAACGTTATAAAATTAAGTAAAATTACTCAACTTTTCTGAGACTGGTGTTCCCATCATGCACTGGGCCTTGAATAATTAATTAGCTTGATTTTCCACTGTTTTCCAGCTGTATTTACACGGTTTTATCATTGCTTTTGTTGTTAGGATTAGGAACTTGCCATTTTGTGACATTTGGAGTTCATTTTCTACTCAAAATTACACATTCAAACACAAAAAATGATCCATCAGATGTTACCGTCATTGTATTGAGGTCTCTGCGTTCACAAGACACATAACTTTTAATCTGTAGATCTGGCGTCTCACATAATATCTTTTGTAGTAATTAGATGTTTCTAAAGTGTATTTTGGAAAATATCCAAATATCCGTGTATTTTGGAAAATACACGGATAAAGTGACCCGGGATTTGACCCGGGTTCGTTTGATTATAGCCCTTTTCACACAGCGCTTCGAACCCGGCAAATTGCCGGCAAATTGCCAGAGCGCCTTCTGTGTGAACGCAAACTCGACCCGGGATTTATGCCGGGATCGATGCCGGGTCGGGACCTAGTAACATTGCCGTGTTCAGTCCCGGAACGCGCGCTGTGTGAACAAAAGCCGTAATAATGCCGTGTCGTAGTGATGACGCTGAAGCGCGGGATCGTTCGCCAGCTGTGAAACGGTACGTAATGCGCAAGTTTATGATCGAATCAGAGAAACAAATGCACAGGCGTGGTTTCTCGAGAGAGAGATCGCAGCTCATAAGCAAACTTAAGACGCTGCTGAGATTACAAGTCACATCGATGTCACGTGTCTTTACGGCATTTTTACGGGTTGTGTGTGAACGCACTCTCTGATTCCGGAAAATCACTGGCAGTGTGAATGAACCAAAATCAAACGAACCCGGGTCAAATCCCGGGTCACTTTATCCGTGTATTTTCCGGAATCTCTGTGTGAAAGGATATGGTTCATTCACACTGCCAGTGATTTTCCGGAATCAGAGAGTGCGTTCACTTCACACACAACCCGTAAAAATGCCGTAAAGACACGTGACATCGATGTGACTTGTAATCTCAGCAGCGTCTTAAGTTTGCTTATGAGCTGCGATCTCTCTCTCGAGAAACCACGCCTGTGCATTTGTTTCTCTGATTCGATCATAAACTTGCGCATTACGTACCGTTTCACAGCTGGAGAACGAGCCCGGCTTCAGCGTCATCACTACGACACGGCATTATTACGGCTTTTGTTCACACAGCGCGCGTTCCGGGACTGAACACGGCAATGTTACTAGGTCCCGACCCGGCATCGATCCCGGCATAAATCCCGGGTCGAGTTTGCGTTCACACAGAAGGCGCTCTGGCAATTTGCCGGCAATTTCCCAGGTTCAAAGTGCTGTGGTAAAGCAAAGTAAAGCATATATTTTAAAAGTGTGGTTTAATATGTTATATTGTTTGAGTGAAATGTATTGCAAAGGAAACTTCAACTTACTCAACCTTATTACTAGCCAAGTTAAAATTACTTATTTTCTTTGTCACTTTCACTTTACTTAGTTAAGTAGAGTTTACTTAAAAAATATGCGTGCAAAAAAACTTGCCAAAGAAAAATTAAGTAAATTTTACTTATTGTTTTTTTTTTCAGTGCAGGTATATTCGTTATGGATCTTTCCAGCTGATTAGAGAGACATATTTTGTGGTATTTCTAAGTATTATTAATTAAAACAAAACTTGTCTTGTTTTCGTTAACTAAACTAAAAAAAAAAAAAACCCAGACATTTTTGTTAATTGAAATTAAGCTGAAATACAACAAAATTATTTCAGTTGGTTCCCAAGGCAACATGTCTTATCACTTATCATTTCTAAATATTTACTCACTGAATTACTCACTGAAATTAAAATAAAACTGAAATAAAAATAAATAAAAACTATTTAGAAATATTGAATGATATTGATGAAAGCATAATAAAAAAAACAACTAAAATTCAAATTTACATTTACATTTAGTCATTTAGCAGACGCTTTTATCCAAAGCGTCTTGGATAAAAAAATAATAATAAATAAATAAAATCCAATTAAAAATATTAATAAAATATAATACTATATAAATAGTACTAAAATAACACTGATAAAATGGCAACTGCAAAATTATTAAAATGATTAAAAACACCAGTGCTTAATAAATATTTAATGAAATATTATTATTATTTTAATATATTATACTATTGTTACTAATATAATATAGTAAATACATTAATA
Organism: Leuciscus leuciscus; assembly: GCF_965113295.1. Classification (NCBI taxonomy): domain Eukaryota; kingdom Metazoa; phylum Chordata; class Actinopteri; order Cypriniformes; family Leuciscidae; genus Leuciscus; species Leuciscus leuciscus. The sequence continues at coordinate 4,342,154 of NC_138733.1, read as the reverse complement.
TAGAATTCAAAGTATTCGAGTATTCACAGGCATTTACTTTAAAAACAATAAAATGATCAAAAGTGTCTTTTTACTACTGCAGTAAGTACCGTATTTTACTGTAATTTAATTTAATTTACTACATTTGACTTATTTAACCATGGTAAAATCACCGTAATGCACAGCTGAGACCATCCAAAAACATAAATCCCCATTTATTACTCAACAAATGTAACACAAATTGGGATGATTTAACATACTGTACAATAAGATGAAAGGGAAAGATGAGGAGGAAGGAGGGAATCCTGTGACAGTGGGAATCTCTTCAAACCCCTGAAGCATCAGAAACCATCAGCGCTTTGATCTGTTGTCTCCTGTCTGAGTGTGTTTGTGTCTGCGAGAGTCTTTTCTCATCTTTTATTGTGCCGAAGAATCAATGGATGGATGATCTTTATCACACAAACTTCGGAGAGATGGCAGAACAAAACTGGGGAACAATGTCTCTTATCTACCTCAGTTAATTAAAGCAGAGCGTGTAACGAGTTTGTGTGCTTCACTCTAACTGAATTAAGAAGACAGATAAGAGTCTCTCTGAATGCAGACGGAGTCTCTGCTCTCAGACCAACACACACACACACACACACACACACACACACACACACTGCGCTACAATAGGACACACATCAGTGTGTGTGAGAGAGATCTGTTCTTTATTCAGAGAGCGTCCTACTGCAGAAAGCCTCGAACTGCCCCGCCTCTCTCTCTCTCTCTCTCTCTCTCTTTACGGATGGAGGGAAGAACAGAGAGAAGAGTAGTAGTGTTCAGATTCACGAGGTCCCTACACAGTGTTCACTGCGCTCTATACAGAGAGATCTGGAGGAGTTCACTTGACAAAATACACTCAACGTTATCAAACGTAACGTAACGCTAGAGTCGCACAAGGATTTTAGATTTCATTACATCATAAATGCATACATATATATATATATATATATATATATATATATATATATATATATACAGTATATATATTTATAAATGTATGTAGGCCATATTCTATGATGAAATATATAGCCTAATTAATTAACTAATTA
>NC_138733.1:4323581-4338581 GCF_965113295.1 Leuciscus leuciscus | reverse complement strand
TACAGTAGACAGATAGATAGATAGATAGACAGACAGACAGACAGACAGACAGACATATACAGTAGATAGATTGATAGATAGAGTAGACAGATAGATAGATACAGTAGACAGATAGATAGATAGATAGATAGATACAGTAGACAGATAGATAGACAGACAGACAGACAGACAGATACAGTAGATAGATAGATAGAGTAGACAGATAGATAGATAGATAGATAGATACAGTAGACAGATAGATAGATAGATAGACAGACAGACAAACATATATATACAGTAGATAGATAGACAGACAGACAGACAGATACAGTAGATAGACAGACAGACAGACAGACAGACAGATACAGTAGATAGATAGACAGACAGACAGACAGACAGACAGAGACAGTAGATAGATAGATAGAGTAGACAGATAGATACAGCAGCATCTAGACCTCCTGCACAACTTCTGTCAGTCATGGGCCCTGGCAGTTAACCCCAAAAAGACAAAAATAATGATTTTCCGAAAAAGACCCAGCCGCCAAGACCAACATCATAGTTTTACATTGGACAACATGCTCCTCGAACACACGCAGGACTACACTTACCTTGGCATAAATATTAGCAACACAGGAAATTTTAAAAAAGCAGTTAACGACTTGAGAGACAAGGCACGGAGAGCTTTTTATGCTATTAAGAGAAATATCCAAATTGCCATCCCAATCAGAATCTGGCTAAAAATAATCAAAACAGTAATTGAGCCCATCGCGCTGTACGGGTGTGAAGTCTGGGGTCCACTCACAGACCAAGAGTTCACTAAATGGGACAAACACCCAATAGAGACTCTGCAGACCGAGCTGTGCAAAATCCTGCTACGAGTTCAGCGCAAAACCCCAAATAATGCCTGTAGAGCAGAACTAGGATTATACCCCCTTGTGATAACCATTCAAAAAAGAGCCATTAAATTCCATGCCCACTTAAAAACTAGCGATGAACAGACCCTCCATCACAAAGCCCTGAGCCACCAAGAGCTGAAGCCAGAGAGAAACGCCCTCGGCCGACTGGTCTTAGAGCTGACGTCACAAACTGACCATAAAAACATAGCCAGACCAAACCAAATAATTAAAACACAAAAAGAAAAATACCTCAAACATTGGACAGATGCAACAGAAAAACAGAGTAAATTGGAATGCTATTTGGCCCTAAACAGAAGATATGAATTGGCAGGATACCTGAGTGAAGTGAGCGACCCTAAACTGAGGAAAGTCCTGAGCATGTACAGACTCAGTGAACACAGTCTGAGCATAGAGACGGGCAGACACAGGCAGAGCTGGCTGCCGAGGGAAGAGCGACTGTGCCCTCACTGCTCAGAGAATCAAGTGGAAACAGAGCTACACTTTTTGACTTCCTGCCCCATTTATACAGACATTAGGGACACTTTCTATCCCCTTTTCACAGCCCACCAGAAAGACTTCCATCTGAAGTCAAATCTGGACAAACTCCCACTCCTGCTTGGAGAGAGCCCAGCGAGCTCAGCCCTGGCTGCCCGGTACGTGAGGTCCTGTCACGACCAAAGAGCCTCCAGCAGCACAGAGCTACCAACTGTATAAATATTAGAATATTAGATATTTTTATTGCTATGTTTATTTTCATGTAATTTCTATTTTCTTTTTATTATTATTTATTTTTATTTTATAGTGTTATGAATGCTTTGGCAATGTAAAGATTTCTTTCACCATGCCAATAAAGCTATTTGAATCTTGAATCTTGACAGTAGATAGACAGACAGACAGACAGACAGACAGATACAGTAGATAGATAGACAGACAGACAGACAGCTACAGTAGATAGACAGACAGACAGACAGACAGACAGACAGACAGTAGATAGACAGACAGACAGACAAACAGAGACAGTAGATAGATAGATAGACAGACAGACAGACAGACAGACAGACAGCTACAGTAGATAGACAGACAGACAGACAGAGACAGTAGATAGATAGATAGACAGACAGATAGATACAGTAGATAGATAGATAGACAGACAGACACAGTAGATAGATAGATAGACAGACAGATAGATACAGTAGATAGACAGATAGACAGACAGACACAGTAGATAGATAGATAGACAGACAGAGATAGATAGATAGATAGATCTATAGATAGATAGATAGAGTAGACAGATAGATAGATACAGTAGACATATATATATATATATATATATATATATATATATATATATATATATATATATATAGATAGATAGATACAGTAGACAGATAGATAGACAGACAGATACAGTAGATAGATAGATAGAGTAGACAGATAGATAGATAGATAGATACAGTAGACAGATAGATAGATAGATAGATAGATAGATAGACAGACAGACAGACAGACAAACATATATATACAGTAGATAGATAGACAGACAGACAGATACAGTAGATAGATAGACAGACAGACAGACAGACAGAGACAGTAGATAGATAGAGAGACAGACAGACAGACAGACAGACAGACAGACAGACGGATACAGTAGATAGATAGACAGACAGACAGACAGACAGTCAAGTCAAGTCAAGTTTATTTGTATAGCGCTTTTCACAATACAGATTGTATCAAAGCAGCTTCACAGTATTAAATTAAAATAATACAACAAAGTTTGTTTCAAGAGGAATTTATTGATTGATAAAATTAAATTAAATATCCCCAAAATATCCCCAACTGAGCAAGCCAAAGGCAACAGTGGCAAGGAACCGAAAAACTCCATCAAGTGACCTAATGGTGTCCTAAAACTCCATCAGGTGACCTAATGGAGAAAAAAAACCTTGGGAGAACCCAGGCTCAGTCGGGGGCCAGTTCTCCTCTGGCATTTATGAGCTAGACAGCTACAGTAGATAGACAGACAGACAGACAGATAGATACAGTAGATAGATAGATAGATAGACAGACAGACAGACAGTTACAGTAGATAGATAGATAGATAGATACAGTAGATAGATAGATAGATAGATAGATAGATAGATAGATAGATAGATAGATAGATAGATAGATAGATAGATAGATAGATAGATAGATAGATAGATAGATAGACTCATGGGGTACCTCAGGGCTCTATTTTAGGGCCGCTACTTTTTCCCCTTTACATGATTCCGCTGGGCTTTACATTTAATAAATATGGCATTTCATATCATAGTTGTGCTGATGATACGCAGTTGTATCTTCATTTTAAAGCAGGAAGTAATGCGGCTGGATTGCCTTGAGGAGGTGAAACTTTGGATGAACTGACAAAAAGCCAGAAATTTAAATTTTTGGCAAAAAAAGTAAGTTGTGTTCACCAGTGAAGAGTCTAGGGCAGTTTTCAACCCTTATAAAAGTCATGGCAATAACTTTTGCATATTTTTTTTTTTCAGATCTCAAATTTTGACCATCAAATACAATGATAAAGAATGTTTTTTTTTTTTTCAGTTACGAAGGATTGCAAAATTGAAATCACGCCTGGATTATTGTAATGCGTTATATGCAGAGGTTTGTCAGTCACCCTTGTCAAGGTTACAACTTGTTCATAAATCTGTGGCAAAACTGCTGACAAAAACTAAGAAGAGATATACCACATAACTTCAGCTTTGGCCTCGATCTCTTCGCTGACTAGCGATACAACAACGGACTGAGTTCATGGGGTTTGACTCCAGAATACATCAGGGATCGTTTAAACATTCAGTCCTGCACAAGATTGGTTTTAATTTTATTCATTGTTTGTGTATGAAATGTTTTTTGTTTTGTTTTATTTGTACAGCACTTTGGTAGGCTTTTATAGCTTTTAAAGTGCTTTATAAATGATAGATAGATAGACAGATAGATAGAGGGCCAGAGGAAGAATGAATGTAAATACGAAAACTGTTTATTTTACTCTATTTGACAAATTGTTTTAATGCATATATATTATTACACCTAAATTCTGTTTAGTGTTTTTATTCTCGTATGAACTGCTTGTTCTCCTCTGTCTCACTCTCTCTCTCTGTGTGTGTGGTGTGTGTGTGTCTGACAGTAATGTTCAGTAATAAACCGTTTGACCATAATTACTGGAGACGCAATCATTCCGTCCAAAGCATTAAACACCGTTTAACATAATCAGCTCATTCTGCAAATGCCACTAATTACATCGCCGTGACACGCTGTGTGTGTGTGTGTGTGTGTGAGTGTATGTGTCATTATTTAGATTCTAAATCCTGTAATACAGCGATGAAATTCATAAATCCTTCAGGCTCAAATGTTTTATGTTCTGTAACGACTAATTAGATAAAGCACATAGAAATAGACACGACGTGTTCTGAATTAAATATCTTGGTCCTCTAATATATTTTGTGCAATGATATCTCTCTCTCTCTCTAACCAGATATTTTCAATATCTCAGCTATGTTTCCAAGACAACAATGAGATTAAATGGAGAATCTTTTTTGTTTTGGAGGAACACCTGAGGGAAAAACTCCAGTGAACTCATCCGAAGTTTCCAACGAGAAACCCGTGAGCAATAAAAACATTCTCTCCGTGTTTATCTCTCGTTCTTTATTTATGCATGTGACTCTTTGCCAGTTGCCCATTAGACTGAAACATTAGGCTGTTTTAGATAAAAAGGCCAGGCAATGGATGGCTTTTCTGTGTTAATGTAAAGCTACATGCTGACAGGGCTGTATTTTTAATGCGGTGAGCAGATATTTCTAATGCATTATAGCTGTAAGGTCTCTATGAAAGTCATCTATCTCTTTCTTCTGGTCCAGAACAAATAGTTCAAGTTCACTTTATTTATTTAGCACATTTACAACAACCACTAGGCTGACCAAAAGTGCTTTACAGAACAACCAGATAAATAATAATAATAATCAAATAAAATAAAAACCTGCATAACAACACATACAACACAAATAAAAGGTTGCATAAACTGCTTAGACTTTCAAATTAGTCGTCCAGTTTATTTCTTTAAGACTGTTAACTTTTTTTTAAGTCAGTTATATACAAACGTTAGATTTATCTAATTCTAAGATTTATTACCCCACTGGTCATACTAGTTTTTAAAGTCCCCCTGTAGTCAATCATTTTATCACTTAAAACTCATCTTTGATCACCAAAATGACATATTTAAACTTTTTTTCCTTCTTCATGCCTTAAAAATATCTTGAATGTAACTCGACACCCTCATTTAGTATGCGCGGTTCTATGAATATGCAAATGAGCCCCGCCTCCACTCACTCAGCTCAGAGATCCACTGGTTGACGATCACACGTTGATCTGATTGGTTACAAGGTAGTTTGTGACGTCAGAAACACCAGCGATTTCAAAGCGTGTTTTTGAGGCTGTCTTTGGTTCACTGCAGTTTTAAGGAGAAAATACTCAGCAATGCTGTCGACTTATGAATTTACACATGGTTTGTCTTAAAGCATATTAAAAACACCACATAAACAACATTAAAAGCTGGATTTACACCACAGGGGGACTTTAATGCACAGTCTTGGATAATGGCATAACTGGCCCTCGATGTCTGATCTGACTTTATAGAGTGCATTCTGGGAAAGTGTGTTCGGTTATTGCCTATGTTTGTTGGTCATGAGTCTGCCTGTGCAACACTATGTGACAGCAATAACATTTTGTCGCACAGCTGGTTGTTGGAACGAAACAAGCTCCCGTATATGAGAACAGCCACAGTCATGGTACAGAGAACTGTATTTCAGTTAGTAGGTCACTGGGGTCACGGGGTCAACAGGGCCTCGGGCTGAGAGGCTTGACACAGTCTGACACACAGAAACAAACACTGCATCTACACACACACACACACATCCATTATATACAGTACATTTGATGTATATTCTATATAAATATTGGTTATATTCTTGAGTGAGTGTGCGTGTGTGTGTGTGTGTGTGTGTGTGTGTGTGTGTGTGTGTGTGTGTGTGTGTGTGTGTGAGTAAATGTGAGAAACAAACACTGCATCTACACACACACACATCCATTATACAGTACATTTTATGTATATTCTATATAAATATTGGTTATATTCTTGAGTGAGTGTGTGTGTGCGTGTGCGTGTGTGTGTGTGTGTGTGTGTGTGAGTAAATGTGAGAAACAAACCACTGCATCTATACACACACACATTCATCTTATACAGTATATTCTATATAAATATTGGTTATATTCTTGTGTGTGAGTGTGTGTGTGAGAGTGAGTGTGGATGTGTGGGTATGCGTGTGTGAGTGTGTGTGTGTGTGTGTGTGAGTGTGTGTGTGTGAGTGTGTGTGTGTGTGTGTGTGTGTGTGTGTGTGTGTGTGTGAGTGTGTGTGCGTGTCAGTGTGTGCGTGTGTGAGTGTGTGCGAGGGTGAGTGAGTGTGTGCATGTGAGTGAGTGTGTGTGCAAGTGCGTGTGTGAGTGAGCTTGTGAGTGTGTGTGTCTGTGTGAGTTTGCGTGAGTGTGCGTGTGAGTGAGTGTGTGTGCGAGTGCGTGTGAGTGTGTGCGTGTGTGAGTGAGTGTATGTGCATGTGAGTGAGTGTGTGTGTGTGTGTGTGTGTGTGTGCGAGTGCGTGTGTGCGAGTGCGTGTGAGTGAGCTTGTGAGTATGCGTGTGTGTGTCTGTGTGAGTTTGCGTGAGTGTGCGTGTGAGTGAGTGTGTGTGCGAGTGCGTGTGTGTGAGTGAGCTTGTGAGTATGCGTGTGTGTGTCTGTGTGAGTTTGCGTGAGTGTGCGTGTGAGTGAGTGTGTGTGCGAGTGTGTGTGTGTGTGTGTGATTGTGCTTGTGCTTGTGAGTATGCGTGAGAGTGTGTGCGTGTGTTTGATATATCTTTATACTTTGATGGGTTTTGTATAATGTTTCAGTTCTGTGCCTCAGTTTCCTCTCACTTCTCTGGGCAAATTCCAATCGGAAGTGATCATCTCTATTCCCCACTCACTCCGAAGGGCAGAACATGTTCATTAATGATTCCTTGAAGCGACCATCGCATGTTCCCTTCGCTAACGGACCTGTGGAAGAGCCCTCGTGAAGAGATTCAGTTGCTCACTTTGTTTGGAAGCTTCTGCAAATGGCGTCTCCTTCCCGAAGTGCAACCGTTGCAACCGTGTGTGTACACACACACACACACACACACACACACACACACACACACACACACACACACACACACACACACACACACATAGCCTATATATATATATATATATATATATATATATATATATATATATATATATATATATATATATATGTGTGTGCTTAGTATATTAATACATTTTGTACATGCTAATCTATTATTTATATCATCTGTTTCAGATTAAAAAAGATGCGACCAAAAACACGTTTGGGAAACGCAACAGCATCCTTCAAGAACCGAACAACCCGAGCACGAGATACAGACCTCGGGTCAGACACACGTGCATCTGATCTAACAGACAGAATAAGAGAAAAGAGGGAGTGTGTTCGTTCTTATAGTCTTTATTCACAGAATCTGAACCCCGAACGAGGCCATCCATCAAACCGCTTGTGTCGCCACCGCTGGACGTGGAAAAGCACTTTAAAGAGCGAGACAGCGGCCGGTCACGCGCTTTCATCCCGCATTAGACTTTAAAAAAGATGGATTTCCCTCCATTTCACTTGTCTTGTTCCCGGCTCTCTCCTCTTTAGCACGCGTGTGTGTGTATCTTGTGTGTGTGTGTGTGTGTGTGTGTGTGTGTGTGTGGATGCATTAGTGGAAGTGTCAGAGGAAAGCTACTGAAACTTCTCAGTGTGTGTGACGACGCTCGAACGCTGGTTAAAAGGTCTTATAGGAATATTGTGAGTGTGTGTGTGTTCAGCAGCCTGACACACACACACACACACACACACACACACACACACACACACACACACACACACACACACGAGATGAGAATACAAATTAGACATACAATAAACACCCTCCCTCCCGTCTTTTGATTTATTTGAGCAGATATTAGACGCTGTTGTTTCACACAGTGAGAAACCGACACGCTAATGAGCCAAAATTGGGATTACTGAGCCGAGAATTCAATATTCATGAGTACAATTCGAAACAAAATATCATTCCATGATGATTATTTTCAGGCAGCCAATTAAAACTGACAAATCTCTAACCCAGGGAAAAATTATTCCTCAAATCATGTGTGTTTTCAAGAAGAGGTGCTTTGTTACTTTACTGAGGGACCAGATGCACCATTTCAACCTGCTGTGAAAAAATCCCACAGATGCTCACTGAACGAGCCTAAACTACATCACGATATTGCTAGGTTGTTCTGAATGTTTAATAGGTGTTTGCTAAAGTGTTGCCGGGTGGTTGTCAAGGTGTTCTGTACGTCGTTAGGTGGTTGCTAAGGGATTCTGATGTTGCTAGGTGGTTGCTGAGGTGTTTAGATGGTTGCTAAGGTTTTCTGGGTGTTTGCTAGATGGTTGCTAAGATGGTTTGGGTGTTACTATGTGGTTGTTAAGGTGTTCTGTATGTTGTTAGGTGGTTGCTTAGGTGTTCAGGTGGTTACTAAGGTGTTTTGGGCGTTTGGTAAATGGTTGCTAAGATGGTTTGGGTGTTACTAGGTGGTTGTTAAGGTGTTCTGTATGTTTTAGGTGGTTCCTTAGGTGTTCAGGTGGTTGCTAAGGTGTTTTGGGCGTTTGCTAGATGGTTGCTAAGATGGTTTGGGTGTTACTAGGTGGTTGTTAAGGTGTTCTGTATGTTGTTGGGTGGTTGCTAAGGGGTTCTGATATTGCTAGGTGGTTGCTGAGGTGTTTAGGTGGTTGCCAAAGTGTTCTGGGTGTTTACTATATGGTTGCTAAGGTGTTCTGTATGTGGTTAGGTGGTCACTAAGGGGTTCTGATGTTGCTAGGTGGTTGCTGAGGTGTCTAGGTGTTTGCTAGGTGTTCTGGGTGTTGCTAGGTGGTTGTTAAGGTGTTCTGTATGTTGTAGGGTGGTCACTAAGGGGTTCTGATGTTGCTAGGTGGTTGCTGAGGTGTTTAGGTGTTTGCTAAGGTGCGTTACTCCAGTGTTCATACCAGAACAGGCCACCAGAACAGTGTGTGTGTGTGTGTGTGTGTGTGTGTGTGTGTGTGTGTGTGTGTCAGTTTCTGAGGATGTGAGAGTGGTGCACGCAGTGATCTCGGGGTCACGATCTTGTTTAACCCCGATGGACCGACAGAATAAAGCTGATCCACACAGTCTCCATACAAAGCTGTTTTCCCTCTTGGAACGACAAAGTAGGTTTTTACTATTTTTACAGATACAGACACACACACACACACACACACACACACACACACACACACACACACACACACACACACACACACACACACACACACACACACACACACACACACACACACACACACACACACACACACACACACACACACACACACAGCTCTTGTTTTCACTGACATTTACTTCACCTACATATGTCCCGTGACTCTGTCTCGGCCCTTCAGATTGAATTCCTCCAGTAAACACCAACTCAAACATCACATCTGTCTGAGCTCTAATGCAAACCAGCTCACACACACACACACACACACACACACACACACACACACTCTCACTCATGATAGCCGGGGCTCGACTTCTGCCCGATAAGATCTTGTCTCTCTCAGAAGATGAAAGCACAAACGAAGCGCACTGATCACAATCTCCTGCAACACGAGCGGCTCTCGTTAATTCCTCACAGGAGCGTGACACACGACGAGTCAAAGACAGATGAGAGATGAAAGATGGCTTTATTATAATCCCTAGAGAGCCGTCTACCTAGGCTACATCAGCGCACTATTTTTATTACACTTCTCGAAAAGTGAAATCACTCACATTCAAATCATTTCTCCAACACCTTATCTGTGACGTCTCACATCCCTCCGCTGTCTGTACAAACACGTGATGAAAATATAATGAAATAAAAAAATACAAAAAAATACAAAATAATAATAAACTAATATATACTTGTTCACTCTAACACACACACTCTTCCTCCTCTCCCTCTTACACACACACTCTTCCTCCTCTTCCTCTTACACACACACTCTTCCTCCTCTTACACACACACTCTTCCTCCTCTCCCTCTTACACACACACACTCTTTCTCCTCGTTCACTCTTACACACACACTCTTCCTCCTGGTTCACTCTTACACACACACTCTTCCTCTTCTCCCTCTAACACACACTCTTCCTCCTCTTACACGCACTCTTCCTCCTCTTCCTCTTACACACTCTTCCTCCTCTCCCTCTTACACACACACTCTTTCTCCTCGTTCACTCTTACACACACACTCTTCCTCCTCTCCCTCTTACACACACACTCTTCCTCCTCTTCCTCTTACACACACACTCTTCCTCCTCTCCCTCTTACACACACACTCTTCCTCCTCTCCCTCTTACACACACACTCTTTCTCCTCGTTCCCTCTTACACACACACTCTTCCTCCTGGTTCACTCTTGCACACACACTCTTCCTCTTCTCCCTCTTACACACACACTCTTCCTCCTCTTACACGCACTCTTCCTCCTCTCCCTCTTACACACACACTCTTCCTCCTCTTCCTCTTACACACACACTCTTCCTCCTCTCCCTCTTACACACACACTCTTCCTCCTCTTACACACACACTTTTCCTCCTCTCCCTCTTACACACACTCTTCCTCCTCGTTCACTCTTACACACACACACACACACACACACACACACACACACACACACACACACACACACACACACACACTCTTCCTCCTCGTTCACTCTTACACACACACACACACACACACACACACACACACACACACACACACACACACACACACACACACACACACACACACACACACACACACACACACACACACACACACTCTTCCTCCTCGTTCACTCTTACACACACACACACTCTTCCTCCTCTCCCTCTTACACACACACTCTTCCTCCTCTCCCTCTTACACACACACACTCTTCCTCCTCTCCCTCTTACACACACACTCTTTCTCCTCGTTCACACTTACACACACACTCTTCCTCCTCTTCCTCTTACACACACACTCTTCCTCCTCTCCCTCTTACACACACACTCTTCCTCCTCTCCCTCTTACACACACACACTCTTCCTCCTCTCCCTCTTACACACACACTCTTTCTCCTCGTTCACTCTTACACACACACTCTTCCTCCTCTCCCTCTTACACACACACTCTTCCTCCTCTCCCTCTTACACACACACTCTTCCTCCTCTCCCTCTTACACACACACTCTTCCTCCTCTCCCTCTTACACACACACTCTTTCTCCTCGTTCACTATTACACACACACTCTTCCTCCTCTTCCTCTTACACACACACTCTTCCTCCTCTCCCTCTTACACACACACTCTTCCTCCTCTCCCTCTTACACACACACACTCTTCCTCCTCTCCCTCTTACACACACACTCTTTCTCCTCGTTCACTCTTACACACACACTCTTCCTCCTCTCCCTCTTACACACACACTCTTCCTCCTCTCCCTCTTACACACACTCTTCCTCCTCGTTCACTCTTACACACACACACTCTTCCTCCTCTCCCTCTTACACACACTCTTCCTCCTCGTTCACTCTTACACACACACACTCTTCCTCCTCCCCCTCTTACAGTTTTTTTTTCCAATTGCTTACACACAATTTTGCAAACTAGGCTGGTTTTATCAAAATACTTAACACAATTCACAAAACCACACACCCAAACTGCAAAATACCTCATATATCCTGCAAAATTAAGCACTGCAACCAAAACTATATATACAGTATATATAGTATTTTTCGCCAAACAAGTCCAAACAGATATATTTACATTGGACTGAACAAATATATGCTCACAAAAAACAGTAAACTGGAAAAGATTGAAGTGTTAACTTATGTATCGGCCAATCAGCTCATGTAGTGTCATTCTGAATGGCAGTGTTTTGAAATGGCAAACAAGTGACTTTATGTCAGATTGTTGTGTGTTATACAGAGAACCGTGTTCAGTGCATTTAAAAAGTGCCATTTTGAATTGCAAAAATGTGTGTAAAGCAGAAAATGTGTTTAGACTTTTGGAGACGTGAGAAGAGGTTTTGCTCTGTGTGTCAGTTTAAATAATTGTGCTGTGCACGTCATTTTAGTGTGTTAGCAACTGGAAAAAACTGCATATTGTTTGCATCCATTACTGGTCTCAACATTCAGTGCAACATTTCAAGGCTGACTTGTATTATCTACAATCGGTTTAGTCACATCATTAGAAATAAGTGTGAACATTTTTGAGTCGTTGTGTGTAAACGATGACAACTGTGTTGCCTGCCTGTCTTTAGCGTTTTGAAACACAAGTGCATAACAGTGCAAAATGTTAAATAAATTACAAACTGTATGCACTGCAAGTATAGTATTGTACTGAATATTGTATAGTAGGCCTATTAAAGGGGTGGTTGATTATGATTTCACTTGTCTAACTTTAGTTAGTGTGTAATGTTGCTGTTTGAGCATAAACAACATCTGCAAAGTTACAACGCTCAAAGTTCAAAGCAAAGGGAGATATTTGCTTTTAAAGAAATCGCTTTTTAAGGACTACAACAAACGGCTGGTAGAGACTACACCACATTCCTCCCGGGTTAGTGACATCACCAACCCTAGAATTTACATAAACCCCGCCCCCTGAACACAATTTATAGATTATCACAACAGAATATGCTAATCAATGACTTGAAGATAACTACACATAAGCGACATAAACTCATCAACTAACCATTCAGAAATGTCCTGTTGCTTCTACATGTTGTCACTTCTTCTTGAGTCTCTCCATCATTGTCTGACTCCGGTTTGAACATAAAAAGCTAAACGTTTTTGAGATTTTCAGTGTGTGTGTATGTGAGGTAAAAGGACACAAGCTCTTGAAGCTCCGCCCCCTGTGCCGGCAGCAGCAGCTCATTTGCATTTAAAGGGACAGACACTAAAATGGTGTGTTTTTGCTCAACCTCAAAAAGTGACAATTTTAACATGCTATATAAAAATATCTGTGGGGTATTTTGAGCTGAAACTTCACACACACAATCTGGGGACATCAGAGACTTATTTTACATCTTGTGTATTTTACCACCCCTTTAAATGTCTGTCTATGTGCATAACAGTGTGAAATGTGTTTTAGTGAGTGAGAAAGTGTTTAGAGTTTTGAAAAAAGAGTGCATGAGATTTGCAAATTATGTTTTAACTTCCTGAACTTGTTTAATGTTTTACAGAAAGAGTGATTTATTCGACAAATTGGTTCAGGCTATTGAGAATTTGGTTTAGAGAATATTTTAGCAATTCAGAAAAACTGTATTTAATTATTAAATAATTATTATGTTATATAATATAAATTTAAATTATATATAAAATCTTAAATCATATAATTATTAAGATATATATTAAATTATTAATAACATAAATTATGTATAATTATCTATATTAAAAAGAAACATATATAATATAAATGATTTACATCACCAACAACACTCATGTGTAACCTTTGCAGAGAAGAATGCATTGCAACACTCTGTGAAACAAAAAGTTGATGTTAATGTTGATTATAAATAGATTTCATAAAGCACAGTGAAAAAAAACCAATAGAAAACAGTTGCATCTGATTAAAAATGCACTTGTGATATTTGTGTGTGCAGTATGGTGTAGTTTAACAACTGTAAAGGTGTTCAGCACTGACTGAAACTTCAGAGCGATGAGGCGAGGCGGAGAACATCCGCTATTTTAAGACACGAATCATCGAGTCTCAATTACAGAACATGCAGAACAAACTCGTTTTAGGGCTGATTCGTGACTGTTGGGGACCGAAGTCGTGACGGGGAGTTAAAAAGTTTCTTTGCTTAATCGCCATGGTAACCAACCTAGACAAGTGTTAGATGATGTCATCAGGATGGTAACACTCGATAACAAGTTAATTTATAAAGCATTCTTCATGTATTATGAGGCATATAATCAGTTCTATGTTCTAATAAATAACTGTTAACATTGTAATAATACATACTCACATATAAGGTAAAAATATATAATTAAATAGGTATTTACTGTACTATACAAAAGATGTTTGTATGGTTTTATTTATATGTGTGGTGTGTGGGTTTGTTTTTATTACTGGATTTGATCAAAAAAAAGAAAATAAATATTATTATACTTTAAAATAACTTTTTTCTATGTGCATATATTGTGAAGTGTAATTTATTCCTGTGATCAAAGCTGAATTTTCAGCATCATTACTCCAGTCTTCAGTGTCACATGATCCTTCAGAAATCACTCTAATATGATGATTTGATGCTCAAGAAACATTTATGATTATTATCAGTGTTGAGAACAGTTGTGCTGCTTCATATTTCTGTGGAAACTGTGATAGATTTTATTTTTCAGGATTCTTTGTTGAATGAAAGTTCAAAAGAAATTGAGCGTCAGCGTCAGTTCTGGCAGGCCAGGTAGTCAAGACGCTGCTAATGCTGTTTGCTAACAACACTGTCCCGTCAGCTGATCTGCTCCAGCTGAGCTGCATTAGCTCGTTAACTCCCCTCGCTGCTCAATGGCCAAAGCTCAAACAAGGCGCCCTATTTAAAGCACATTCAGTTTGCTCATACATGCTTGCTGCTCGCTTCTGCTGATCTGTACGCTGGTAAAAGCTGTTTAATTCCTTCATCTAGCTGTTTCTCAGAAGGTGGCGTAGTCATCTCTTCATAGCGCTTACACTGTAGACTGTCAAAACAGTTCAAAGTCAGATAATTCTAGGTAACAGCATGTTTTAGCTATTGCAGTCTTGAATAATCATTTCAGTTATTAATTAATAATTTTTACCATAATATAAATTGCTAAATTAGGCTGGCTCAGACGACACCGTTCGAGACACTCAGTTTCTGTTTGGGGGGGCTAGCTCATCTAGTCAAAATAATGTGAGAGCCCTTATGCTGCTGCTGCATCCCCTCATGCTGATAATGCTGTCCCTATATGCGGCTGCTA
>NC_138733.1:4308581-4318581 GCF_965113295.1 Leuciscus leuciscus | reverse complement strand
GTCAAGTCTCAATTTATTCTCCATTAAATCTCTCTGCTGTTAGAGTGCTTCTGTTATGCTTTTTCGAATATGATTTTCATGTAGTGTGTAATAAAGCTGTTTGTGAATGTAAAAGGTCAAGAGTTTTTAAGATTAAAGTGCAGATTAATGTAGTTTTTGTCTCCTAAAAGAATCCGATGTAGAATGTAACTCATTAGCATAAAGCCAGCCTGTGGTCTTGATTGGCTGAACAGCGTCTCTTAGCTCCGCCCTCAAACACTGTAGTGTATCTGAGACTGGAAGAGTTTGGTTCGTGTTGTTCATGTGGAGAAGACGCTGTTTTCTGCAGATTGATGCGGTAAAACCCACGCCATCGTCACTGTTCGTATCACTGTGTGTCAAGAGCTGAGATTCAGATATGATCATGAGCGTTTGCTTTCTGACCAATCAGAGCAGAGCAGCTCTCAGAGAGGCGGGGCTTAGAGAGACTGAATCTTCAAACGAAGCGTTTCAGACACTGCAGAGAAAAGAGCTGATGCTGAAATGGATATTATGAGAAAATTAAAGTGTTTTTTGACTACTGTATGAGAGTCTAAAACAAAACTAGGAGCCTTTAAAATAGCATAACTGGGCACTTGAAGAAAACACAGGCATTAATGAGATTTCATTCTCATGAAATTAACAAAACACACTTTCTCCACTGCAAATGCGAATATCATTAGCTCATTAATATGAGATATATATATATATATATATATATATATATATATATATGAGCTGTTCTTGATCATGTTATGGAGACGTGTGTTGGATTGAGTCGCAAATCAAGCTCATGTCATGAGTGAGTGGTGTGCTATGATCATGTACGATATGTTATTATTCTCACAGGAATGCTTACAGCTGATGTTCACTGACCTGAAACATCACCAGAGAGAGAGAGAGAGAGAGAGAGAGAGAGAGAGAGAGAGAGAGAGAGAGAGAGATAGAGAGAGAGAGAGAGGAGAGAGAGCAGAGAGAGAGAGAGAGAGAGAGAGAGAGAGAGGGAGAGAGAGCAGAGAGAGAGAGAGAGAGAGAGACAGAGAGAGAGAGAGAGAGAAGAGAGAGAGAGAGAGAGAGAGAGAGAGCAGAGAGAGAGAGAGAGAGAGAGAGAGAGGGGAGGGAGAGAGAGCAGAGAGAGAGAGACAGAGAGAGAGAGGGAGAGAGAGAGAGACAAAGAGAGAGACAGAGAGAGAGAGAGAGAGAGAGAGACAGAGAGAGACAGAGAGAGAGAGAGAGAGAGAGAGAGAGAGAGACAGAGAGAGACACAGAGAGAGACACAGAGAGAGAGAGAGAGAGAGAGAGAGAGAGAGAGAGAGAGAGAGAGAGAGAGAGAGAGAGAGACACACAGAGAGAGAGACAGAGAGAGAGAGAGAGAGAGAGAGAGAGAGAGAGAGAGAGAGAGAGAGAGAGAGAGAGATCTGCAAGAGGCTGATGGGATGGTAATGTAAACCCAGAGGAACATCTTAAAGCTCATTGCCTTCCCAACAGTCTCTGAAGTTCTGTGGAGAAATGAAAATAGAAACATATGAGACAACATGGCTGACGTACTGTATACGGTGAGATTACACTGCTATAAAGAAGAAAGCGGATAGCAGCTCAAAGGATTTGATGAGTTCATATTGATAATTTTTTTTTTTTATAATTCAGCTTTAAAAATGTACAGTAAGTTCAGTTGCTGCCTTAATCAAATTGGCTCTACAAGTCATTCAACTCCTTTTGTTACATTTTGTCTATAGTTTAATCTTTTATAACTTAAAAAATGAAGCTGAAATTATTTTGATGATTTTAAGGCATGGAAAAACATGTTGTCATGACTTATTGACTGAATAACCAAAACACGCAGAGACAAAATACCACCCCCTTGCTTTGGTCCCCATGAATAATTCATAACGCTGGTTTTCACACATCAAGAGACAAAGCGATCTAATTGGCTGCTGAGATCGGAGCATTATTGATTGTATAATGTTTTATTACTGTGTTCAGACTTCAGACCAGTGTTATTTTAATATTTTAGTGACATTAAGATAATATTACAGTTTTTGTGAATATTTTGAATTATATTTATTACATGGCTTGGTTGAATTCTAATATAGAATGCGGTGTGTATTTCTTGATACAGACGCTGCGAAGTATAACACACCGTTGCCATGCAAAACAGAGCGTTGCTATGGACGCGGAACGGACTATTTTCTTTAGCGGAAGCAATACAATCGCTTTTAAATCAATCAACTCCTTTTTAAATCAATATTTTGTATCAAATTATTTATTTATTTTGTAGGTAGCCATGTAATAAGCGGAATAATGTATAACGAGGCGGTTATTATAGTGAATAACAACCCCTTCAGGCTGATTCAAGACCCCTCCGCGTTCAGCCTGTAGGGTTGTTATTCGCTATACAACAAGTCACATTTTATTCTCCATTTAATCTCATTGATGTCTAGAAGAAACAGCTGAGGTATTAAAAAGAAGAGCGACAACATCGCCCCAGTAAAATGAGACAAATTATTTTTTATTGCATTAAATTATTAAGAATCTAATGAGGAAAACCCCAAAGCAAGATGTCATGACACATTACAGTAATGGGAATTTTTGGAGGGAATGTGTTTAATCATCATTATAAAATAATGTTGCGATTCCAAAAATATTAATGATAAAAAAAAAATATTAATTCTTATTTTTTCTTTTGATTTTGGGGGTGAAATATGACATGGACATGTTTGGTGAGATTCATCCACTAATGAAATATATCAGAAGACGAAAATACGCACAAAATGTGTCCAAAAAGCACCTCAAATTTCCTCTGAAGTTCCATTTGCGAGATTATTTTCTTCAGCTCCATCCATCTCACACACGTAAGTGTAAGAGTGTGTGTGTGTGTGTGTATGTGTGTGTGTGTGTGTGTTTAGCGTCTCCATCCGTTATATCCTCCTGTGAGGACGTCACGCCTGCTAAACATTGCTTAATGTTCCTGAAATGTGTCCTTCCACTTCTGCAGCGTTCTTAAAGGCTGATTTTAATCCAGAAATGATTTATGATTATGAAACATGCCTAATAAAGTCATCAGAACTTTGTGGAGGGTTTAAAGGGACCGTTCAACCCTTTATAATACTAATGTCATTCTGTAATTTTCCTCATGTTGTTTTAAAACGTTCAACATTCCTGGCATGAAGATTAAATTGAATATTTCATTCAAATATATAGATAATTATTACTAATAATCAGTGTTGGCGAAAGTTTTATGCAACGTTTCTCATTTAAAAAGCATTACTTAGTTACTTTTTAATGCGTTACATTACTTTTGCGTTACTTTTTCTCACCTGTACTGGGTTTGCTTGTTTTTTAATAACAACGGAACACGGAACACGGAACACGGAACACGGAACAGCTACAAGCAACAGCAAACAACGACCGACAAACAACAACTGAAGCACAGAGGTTTAAATACACAGGCAAACAATCTAAACAAGATAACAAGGGGGCGAGGCTAATTAGAAACACCTGGAGAGACTAATAAACAAGAAGAACTACAAAGGACTACAAAACATGGCACAGAACAGGAAATAACAAAAGTCCACACAAGACAAGGAGAACACAAGACAGGAATCATGACATACATATATATATTAGGGGTGTAACGGTTCACAAAATTCACGGTTTGGTTCGATACGATACGCTTGTGTCACGGTTCGGTACGGTTCGGTTCGGTACGTTTTCCATAGGCTACAGCAAAAATAAATAAATGCCAGCGAAAATTCTTGAATTAATTTTTTTTATTATTATTATATTATTTTATGAAACTAACATCAGTATGATTTTTTTTTTTTGTTGCTTTTTTTACTGAGCAATAATGGAGCTATACTTGACTCTTCTTATGAGCATATAAAACAAAACAGCTCCTTGGACAAAATGAAATGTAATATTGTAGTAGTAGGCTAGTTATAAACAAAGGTTTATTTAGTTCAGATTAACATTTGAGGGCAGCAATTGTATTCATAATGTCAAAATAAAACAGACGTAATGTTACTTGAAAGCATTATAGCCCACTATTCCTGACAAACTTCCATACCTTGCCGTTAGTGTTACTACAGTAAATCCATTCCACGGTGAATGTTGCTGATCTGTGGACACGGCCAGTTCATTCATGGCACGATGTTTCTTCTGGTTTCCACGTCAGCGCTGTTTGATCCGTTAATAACAGAGAAATGTGCATGTTTCTCACTAGATCTCGCAGCGATGTTATTACTTCAGTGGCGAATTCAAAAAGCATTTGAAATTCAAATGCTTTCTTTACTGGTCTGGATCTCTTAGCGCTGTGTGGTGTTGCTTGATCAGGCTCGCGCATAGGGCTCGCGAGTCCCGCTTCACAGGTCAAAACTGATAAACGGTCGACACAAACAGTAGCGGTTTTATAGGCACGGGCGAACCGGGCAATCGCCCGGGGCGGCATTTTTGGGGGGGCGGCACCGCCGGCACGAGCAGAAAAAACAAAAACAAATCTGCGCCGCGAAGCGGCTTTCTAATACAAAACGATTACTTGGTCACCACCACCAAGGTGAATTGGTTTAGTCTTGACTTCTGGTCGTGACTCGTGAGCGTGAGTGACAGTTGATCAGGGGATCTGTTGATTGTCGATGTCGAGGGCCAAATAAGAGATGGACAAGAAAGGTCAAAGCCATCAGGTGCCCAATTTAGAAACGAGCGAAAGATAAAGGTATGCAATGCAACTATGTTTACTCTATGATTACGGTATCCATGTCATGAATGAAGGGGCAATAATTGGTGGGTATAACTCTTATTTGTTAGCCTTTTTGCTATGATTCTTGCTATGCTTAACAATAATTCGTTTTTAACTCAAACACGAGATCTAATTTCACCATAATATTGTTCTTTGCAACAAAACTGTTGCAAGTTCAGTTATTACACTGCAAAAATGCTTTTCTTACTTAGTATTTTTGTCTTGTTTCCAGTCCAAATATCAAACATTTATTAAATAAAGAAACTCGAAAGGGGTCTCGCCCAGGGTGTAATTCAATGTAGAACCGCCACTGCACACAAACAATAAAGGCCAATTTATACTTCTGCGTCGGGTGCGCGTAGAAGGTACGGCGTAGCATACGCATTGACGTGTAGGGGGAGACCGGGGACAGTTGCAACCATAGACTGTAAAAAAATATGGACGTAGTGTCTGTGACGTCACCCGTAGGTTTCTGAAGAGCATTTTTGAAGCCTAAAGTAGGCGGAGCCGGCCGTCGCCATCTTGGCCTTGCGTCACTCCCGGATAACAGAAAATAGGCAAAGAGGCGGGGCGTGAGTGGAGCTGAGGAGCCTTGCTATGATTCTGTACTATTCTGCTAGTTGAAAATGTATTATGCAGTAACTTCATATTACTCTGAGAGTGTGTGTGTGACAGTGATTTATGTGCTTAACGTTACATGTCAGTCACTCTCTTTTTATAGTCTATGGTCCGTCAGCGCGGCATCGCTCAAGTTCGTAGAGAGCTTATTCAGTCCGTTTTAAATTCTGATTTTGGCCGCCTCTCAAATGGGTTAAACCATAGATATATTGCCTATGAAGTTCAAGTAAATGCGCTGGAAATCCGCGCTCATGTAAGGATGTGCATTTATTGCATGGACGGAGAAAGCGCCGACACCTGCAGGATTTCATCTGACGGTACTTAAGCATATTATAATCTATCTGTTCCGTGAGAGCAGAACGAACGAGCCTTTATTGACGTTTTTAAATCTGAAAACTCCAAAACGCAACGAAATTGTCAGACATCCATTAGTGCATGTTCACAGAGGAAAACAACTGAAATACAGCGCTGGTTGTTCTCTCGAACGATACTCGACGACAACGATGGAATCCTAAGCCGTGGGCGAAGTAATGGGTGTATTAAATTGTATGAAATAATCCCGGAAAAAAGCACAAAACACTGCAGAGATGGCAAGTTCAGCAGCTAACATATGCTGAGGTGAAGTGACGGCTAGTAACAGCAGACAAGACAAACGGCTAGCAATGACATCAGCGGGAATCCATCTGTCACTCAAGTGGCCACACCCTTAATTATGCCGAACTTTAAATATTAATCAACTAAACGGATGAGTTATAAAAAAATTCACCCCCCTCACAGTTGTTATGAAGGGCAAAATTAGCTGTATAGACCAAAGCCACATAGAGATCCAGGCTGTAAACATGTTTTTTTCTGCTGTAAAGTTGGTCATTTTAACATGGGGGAGATACAGATTTGACTCACTTCTGCAGCCAGGCCAAGCGGCCAGTCAATGAATTGCAGTTTAACTCACTTCCGTGTTGGTTTCAAGAGAGAGACGGGGAGGTTGCCGCTTGGTTGCAACACTTTTTGCATTTCTCTCAATTACTCAGAGTCTATTTGGACTAGACCAACCAAATTTGTATATATTAAACTTGCATCTGTCTGCTAATTACCCATACCATTTAAAGATGATTATATATGACATATCGTTCACAGTATTTATTTGAATGGAAGAAGTCAGATGTTGCAACTGACCCCGACCCAGGGGACAGTTGCAACACAACCCAGGGACGGTTGCAACATGTTAAAAATACCTTAAATTTCATTAATTAACTTAAGCTTTTTGTCTCAATGAGCAAAGAATTCTGAAAATATTAACTGTTTTAGGC
Organism: Leuciscus leuciscus; assembly: GCF_965113295.1. Lineage (NCBI taxonomy): Eukaryota > Metazoa > Chordata > Actinopteri > Cypriniformes > Leuciscidae > Leuciscus > Leuciscus leuciscus. The sequence goes on along the minus strand of NC_138733.1, from coordinate 4,311,903 downwards.
CTACTATAATATTATAGTATTATTTATTTCAATAATATTATTGTAGCCTATTATTTATTTATTTAGTCATATTTATCAAATAACAGTTATTGAGTTTTGTTTGTTCATGTGTAGAACATAGGCCTACATAGATTCAGTGTGCAGGAGTTACAGATGCTATTCAATCTCTCCATATTTCAGTGTCAGACAGGAAGAATTTAACAATTTTCAATGCAACAAACTTTTATTAAACATGCAATTTATAACATGTTGCAACCGTCCCCGACCCTATCAGCCATGACAGAACATCATATGCCTGCTAGACACACTGACTTTGACACATGCTAACCATGTCACTTAGTAGTCAACAAAACAACAATTCAAACTATGTAAGTTTTGATTAAATCATACAAAATTTCAGGACAGTATGACAAAAATATATCTCATGAAAAAATGTACTTTCATACCTCCAAAACAAGTTTTGTTCAATAAATACATCAGCAGATGTTGAATATGTCTACTGTCTTCTTGGTGGGTGGAGGGTCTAACTGTGGTTGTGCAGTATGAGTGTCATCACTCTAGCTTGTTTCTGATTGGAGAAAAATGACATGTTGCAACCATCCCCTGTTGCAACTGTCCCCGGTCTCCCCTACCATACGTCGTACCCTTCGCCGTACCCTGACGTGCACCTCCTCAAAAATGTAACTACGCGTCGCGGCAACGCGGACCGCAAGATCTGTGATTGGTCGGCTGGATAGCATGGCGTTTCCTCCTACGCATTTCCGGAATGATCTTCTGCACTCTGCACCGCCCGCCCGCCATTTTTAAATTCCGAAGATCAGTGAAGAGCCATGGAAATAGACCAAGTGACAGAGAGATTGCTTGAAGAAGTGCGGAAATACAGCCATCTGTATGACTCCTTCACTCGCCATTGCTCGTAGAAACCTAAACTCAAAACAGCCGCGAGGAATGTAAACACAGTGGAACATTAAAACCCACCCGCGCCAACTAGCGTTTTGGCGGTGTAACTGCTGAGCAACACAGACATTCGCAGAAGTATAAATGCTCACGACGGCGTCGCCTACGTGCGTAGCCTATGACGTACACTACGGCGTACACTCGACGCAGAAGTATAAATTGGCCTTAAGAATAGCTCAGTTTCGTTCCTTGCATTGCATTTGCCAGTTGATGTTGTGGTCGCGCCAGCCTCTATGAGCGCGCTTGCCACCCGCGACGCGCCTTCATTTGAAATAACGAAATTTTGGTCGGCAGAAAAAATTGTCCAACGAACCGTTCGGTACGTAATGCGTACCGAAAACCGAACTGAAAGCCTCGTACCGAACGGTTCGATACGAATACGCGTATCGTTACACCCCTAATATATATATATATATATATATATACTCGCCAATTGGCCGGTAACATTTTTATGAATTCTAAAAATGCATGAGCGTGAACAAGCTTGAACGCCACTTGGGATACGTCGAATACTAAACTGAGCTCTTTCACGTCTTAATGCACTTGAACGGACAAAATCACACAAAATCATGTCAAAAACAAAACGAGTAACCTAGTAAACATGGCCGGTTATGTCTTGAGTGAACGTAAACAGTTGAGATAGTAAACGGATGTGTATCAGTATCAGTGTATTAGATCCGTGCATTCGCTCTTAAAGTGACAGCAGCCTAATATTCCTGATATGTGTGTTTAATGTTAATCATAAAACATCGGACAAAGAAAAAATCTGGGATTTTTGAAATCAAGGATTCATTAATACAGATATTTAGTGAAGAATATGCAATTCTATTTTACATTTGCTTACTTTATTAAATTTCAGTTCCTGAAAACCACTGTCAGACCAGCCTGGAAAACCTCAAAAGCCCTGATTATTTCATTTTGTATCTTTGTTATATTGTAATTATTCTGTGCTTTTGCTTGTAATTTTTATTTGTTCTTATTCTAATTCCGCCTGTTTACTTGCCTTCAATAATGTTTTACTGGTGAATATGAGCATGAGATTTTAGAGCTTATGATTTGAGAGAATATGATTATCCTTTTGTGTCTCACAGAAGAAAGAAAATCACACAAGTTTGGGAACAACACGAGGGCGAGCAAGTGATGACAGAATGATCATTTGTGGCTGAACTGTCCCTTTAAACACATCAACAAACAAACACAATGTACTCATGTTAGCGTGGGCTCTCCGATTATTAACCCACACACACTCCTGAATGGGATAAATAGAATCAGACACAATGGCCTTAAGCGTTGTGAGGCGAGTCTTAAAATAGCGCTATTCTTCGGCGAGCGAACGCACACGACTGCAGGGTCTCTGGTGGTCTTTCGGCAGCAGGCTGAGGATGTCAAACAATGCAGGAGGGAACGCTCGTCAGGTGGACAGATGCCTGACGATTTACACACACACACACACACACACACACACACACACACACACACACACACACACACACACACACACACACACACACACACACACACACACACACACACACACACACACACACACACACACACAAATATGAAGGTAAATTACTGCCAAAAAGATTTCCATAAAAAACATTTAGGTGTTTTGAATAAGCCATTAATGTGCTAAGAATCCCTAACGTGTCGAGCCCATGTTCTCTATCGCAGATGTAGTTCTGTACACACACTGGGTCAAGCTATAGTTGATGAGCTCTGACACTGGTGGACGTGTTGGGCGAAGCGTTGTGGTTTGTCATGTGTCATCAGAAACAGCACAGCCGGGATTTAGTTGCAGGAAAGCGTATAGTTTAACATTGACAAGCCTAGTTTACTAGTTTAATTCCTTTCTGGACGAATATTCGAGTATCCAGAATATATTGCTGATCACTATCAGAGATACATACATTACACTACTGTTCAAAAGTTTGGGTTCAATAATATATATTTTTTTATTTTTTTATTTAAAGGGTAACTAAACCCCTGGTCAGAGCCTGACTCCACCCACTGGCAATATTTGAAAAATGCTGGAAAAGTAGGCAGAGCCCAGTGGAGAGGGGGCGTGCATCTGTGACGTATCTCTCTGCAGGCAAGGGTGTGGTTAGCTGGTACCCTCTGATGTCAGAGGGTACCACAACTTCCAATAGGAAAATTCAACTGCAGTAGCCACTGTTCAACCTGAAGAGGGCAGCACTCAGACGTTTTTACACCATATTTTGTAAAATTAAAACACTTTAAACACAAATGTCAAAAAAACTACTTGAATCAATGAACAGCACTAATAAAGCATTACATTGATCAAAAATATTTCTATTTCAAATAAATGCTGTTTTTTTTTAATCCTGAAAAATAAAATGGATCG
>NC_138733.1:4288581-4303581 GCF_965113295.1 Leuciscus leuciscus | reverse complement strand
AAATAAATAAACAATAAATAAATAAATAAATAATAAAAAAATAAAAAAAAATAAAAAATAAATAAAAAATAAATAAATCAGAATTTGGAAGACATTTTACCCATTAAAAATTATAAAAAAAAATTATAACAATCATCATTATTATTATTATAAATAATAAAATAGAAACAAAAATTTCCGTAACCAATTGTGAACAAATTTAGTTTGAATGAATAATCTATTTGTAATCAAATTGTTGTCCAAGCATATATTTCCACGCCTAATCACTGCGTAAACCTGCGTCTTTATACGACAGACTCCTTTATGACTTACAGTCTGCATTATAATTCATCATTACTTCACCAACAGCTTCATGTGTTTAAGAACAGTTTCATAACACACTAACTGCAGTCTCAGCACTGTATTATCATGGGGATTCAGGACACAATATCAAAGGAGCAAGACTCTGTTCTTCTGCATTTCTCTTCTACCTTCAGCACAGAACAAACCCGCAGGAGCACAACACACTTTCAACACACACCTTCTCCATCCAAGAGCCGGCGAGTTTCAGGCTGGAAGTGTCATGTTTACGTGCAACAACTCCCACTGTAAAAAAAAAGAGGATAATTAAAACGTTCTCGCGCTCTGGCAGGATTTCAGATTCCTCATATCGACGCTGCACTTTCTAATTTCTCCTGTTTCATATTTCACGCACGCTAATCCCACACGCCTGGCTCTGGTTGTGCTGACCGTGTTGTTGGGTTTCCTTAAACAGACACAGAGTGATGTTAGCATATGTTCTGTCTGCTTCTGGGAGTCTGTGGGGAGCGAGCTGTAATTATACCAAACACAGATTTTACTCATTAAACTTGCTTTCTGCTCGCTGGAAAGCAGCCCTGCGTTCACATTCTCCAGTCCCGATGTGATCTCATTAGTTTTTGTAGGTATGAAAAGTTTTTTAAGACTTTTGGATAAATAATATCATAAACAGCATCTGGCATTTAAACCAATGCAGCTCTTACAGTACGGTTCCACTGGCTAACATTAGTTAACTAACATGAATTAACAATGAAAATTAACTATTGATCGTAGTTAATGTTAAGTTCAACATTTAGTAATATTTTATTAAAATCAAAAGTTGTATCTGTTAATATTATTTTATGGACCCAAGCTAACATGAACTAACAATAAAAAAATAAAAAAACAAAAAAATAAAAATAATAATAATAATAATAATAAAAATAAAAATAAAAATAATAATAAAATAAAAATAAAATGTGTAATAATAAAATAATAATATTAATAAAAATAATTATTATTATTCTTTCTATTATAAATCATAATAAAAAAGGATTTGCACCAATTGTGCAATAAGGTTCCATTAGTTAACATTTCACTAGTTAAAATGAAGAATGAAAAATACTTCTAAAGTTTTTTTCTTCCTGTTAATATTATTTATTGAACCTGAGCTGACATGAACTAACAACGAACAAAAATAAAGAAATATTATTAAAAAAACAACAAAAAAAAACAACAAAAAAAAACTTGGAAGACATATAACAATTATTATTATTATAATAATAAATCAAAATAAAATAAAGTTGTCAAAATGTGGCCAAAGCATATATTTACAAAAAATCAAAAATAAATAAATTTGAACCAATTGTGAGCAAATTTCAATGAATTTTCTATTTGTAATCAAAGGATTATTGTAAGGAGTGAGAGACATGAAACCAGCACAGATGTAATGGATGGAGTGACGCTCAATAAAAGTGAAGCGCTGACAGGATGACAGAGAGCAGTGTGGACACTTCCCGGTGATGTGATGTGATCATGTGATCATGTGTTATTGATGAGGCTTGTCTTTACATGCTAATGGAGTGTATGTTCAGACAGTGGGGCCTTCTCTCCGGGAGATGAATATTCATGAGCACCTGCACTTACTCACTCTTACACACTAGCGTCACACATGCCGGAGTCCGTCCCGCTCACGTGCGCCTTACAGGGATCTGATCCTGATGATGCGCTTCGGTCCCATGTGGGATATTCAACAATACAAACAAAAAGTGGGATTTTAGTGTCATTCATATACTGTCATAGTATGAGTAGCTTTTATTCTTATATTTTCAGTTTTCATTGTAGTTTAGTTTTAGTCATTTTGTTATATAATGTAATTTTTATATTTATATTTAGCTTTAATTTATTAGTATTTCAGTTTTAGTAATATTAGTCATTTTGTTATGTGTTTTTGTCCTCTTTAATATTCTATTTATAGCTTTAATTTATTTTTATTTCAGTTTTAGTCATTTTGGTCATTTGATTATGTGCTTTTGTCCTTTTTAATAGCTTTATATATATATATATATATATATATATATATATATATATATATATATTCGGCTTTAATTTATTTTTATTTCAGTTTTAGTCATATTTTTAGTTAACAATATATCAACACTTAAGTCTAGCAACCAAAATAGCAAAGGATGATGTTGTGCAATGAATTTGTTTAGCGAGCGTACGGTTATCAACAGAAAAATTATCATTCAAAGCAGAAACGTGACTTACTAATGCATTTTAATTGCTTAAAAGTGAATGCTAGTGAAGCTGTGTCCATTTCTTTATTTCGAAGTTTTCGAGTATTTCGAAGTAGGAAGTGGGAAATTCTGAGTTGAAGATGAAAATAAAGTCTAGTCACAGTGGAGAAGCCCTGAATCAGGATCACCGGAGAACATCGGGACCTACAGATGTACTGGGCTGAACTGTGTTACGAGCTCAGCTGTAGAGCTCTTCAGCCCGTGAGGCTTTATTGATATAACTACACACACACACACACACACACACGTGCCCACAGCAAGCAGCACGTTAACGCCATTAGCATGTCATTAAGAAGCAGATGAGCGCCCAGATGCTGCGTGCTATAGCTTCCAGCGCCCCGCGTGTGAAGACATGAGCTGAATACCCCCACAAACACGAGAGCTTCAGTGTCAGTCTGTTCACACACTCTGAAGCCCTGTTCGCACCAAGGACGATAACTATAAACATAACCATAAAGATATAGTTCTAAAAATCGTTCCAAATATAAAAGAATAGCAGAGATCACATTAGATATCACAAATTTTCCAGTGATATTTCTCGGAGCTTTTCTCTTTTGTAATGTCTCTCAGGTCTCTCGCTTTCTACAGTCTTTCTTCAAATCTCCCTCTTGCTCCTCCCACAGTATGACTGGACAAGCCCCCTACTGCTGATTGGCTCACTCTCTCCTCCCACATAATGAGTGGACACACCCCCTACTGCTGATTGGCTCACTCTCTCCTCCCCCATCATGAGTGGGCACGCCCCTACTGCTGATTGGTTCACTCTCTCCTCCCCATCATGAGTGGACACGCCCCCCTACTGCTGATTGGCTCACTCTCTCCTCCCCCATCATGAGTGGACACGCCCCCAACTGCTGATTGGCTCACTCTCTCCTCCCCATCATGAGTGGACACGCCCCCTACTGCTGATTGGCTCACTCTCTCCTCCCCTCATCATGAGTGGACACGCCCCCTACTGCTGATTGGCTCACTCTCTCTCCTCCCCATCATGAGTGGACACGCCCCCAACTGCTGATTGGCTCACTCTCTCCTCCCCTCATTATGAGTGGACACACCCCTGCTGCTGATTGGCTACAAGTGTTTTGCTCTGCTTGGTCCGATCCACTTTCAACAGTGTTTCTCAGAAATCACTTACTGCACCTTTAACATTCTCCTTAAACAGTCTGACAGAAAGCATGCTGGGAACTAGAACTCATTCAGTTTGAGTTTAACATAATCCAAAGTTCAAGTGACTTTTTTCTATTGAGCACAATGAACTTTCATTAATATTTGAGTGAAATGAACTCATATAATTTATTTAATTTCACCGCACATCTTTGTTTAATGAGCTTATGGCTCGATTTCTCCTTTTCTTTGTGGTCTACAAATCATTTTTAAGGCTTAAATATCTCACACATGTAGGCGGCACTGGAACAAAACCCCTTCATCTGATTGGTCAAACCTAGTGTACAACATTAAAGAGTAGCTATACGGTTGATACTCCTACTCTATGACAAATATTCTGTCACCAAAGTAATTTTCGGAGAAACATCTAAGACTATAAGTTTATACCTAACGAAACATAAACGAGAACCTCCTGAGCTACAAAACTGCAAACTCTGAGCAAAATAATTTTCCCCTGGGAAAGCAAGCGAAAAGCTATTTTGTGTTGAGTTTCTCATGAAGTTGAAACCGAACCAATTGCTCTTGTTACTTTTGATCCAATCAATAAATTGAATCTCTTTTTCTCTGGCACTGGGATCCAATTCGTGCCTCCAGACTCCATTGATCGGCTCATCCTTTGTAAGCGTTCTCTGGAAGCGCTTGGTTTTCAAGCATTAAAGGAGGAGGTGAGGCGGGGTGGAGGAACACACCGATATAGAGCGAGAGAGATTTCACACACATCAATTCTCTCACGCCCTCTATGAAATACATGCTCAGCAGTCGTTTACATGGTGAGAAGAAATGCCCCTAAAATCAGGTCCATCCAATTCTTTACTAACATCTGAGGGCCATTATTGGGAGAGAGAGTCATTACACCTCACTGAGAGAGTCATCAAAGTAATTCCTCCCAACAACTCCACTTCACAAGAGCTGAAAGAGACTCGCGACAATACCTCAAGTGGTCCTATGTCACGAGGATTCAACTTTTCATTGATCTTTTTAAATAAAAGTTGAGTGTGCTATGTGTGATCACATACATGCTATTTTAAAGGTTCCTAATTTACTTTTGGACTCTCCTACAATTATTTTCCATGCATCCAAGGTCAAAAAACTTAATTTACTCATATTCGAAGATTCAGTCTCTCTAAGCCCCGCCTCTCTGAGAGCTGCTCTGCTCTGATTGGTCAGAAAGCAAACGCTCATGATCATATCTGAATCTCAGCTCTTGACACACAGTGATACGAACAGTGACGATGGCGTGGGTTTTACCGGATCAATCTGCAGAAAACAGCGTCTTCTCCACATGAACAACACGAACCAAACTCTTCCAGTCTCAGATAAACTACAGTGTTTGAGGGCGGAGCTAAGAGACGCTGTTCAGCCAATCAAGACCACAGGCTGGCTTTATGCTAATGAGTTACATTCTTACATCGGTATGCAACAGGAAGTGAGACTGAATTACTGACGACTCGTTTCAGTTCAGAATCACTTTGTTCTTTTAGGAGACAAAAACTACATTAATCTGCACTTTAATCTTTAAAACTGCATGAAAGGTAATATTCACATGAGCTAAATTGGGGCACTTTTATGATTTTTATTGTAAGTTTTTTTATAATTTTTTAATTGAAAGTACAGGTTTAATAATCCATAGAAAATATATATGTTGTCAACAAAGTATTTTTTAAATTGTAACTAGAAGAATACTTTGTAACTTATATTTATTATTGTACATTTAGAATTAGTTTGGGCTTTTGTACAATGGAAAAAATATGCTGTTTTCTAAAAATTATTACTAAAAATTACTAAAAAGTAGTCTATTTCAAATAAATACTGTTCTTTTGAACTTTCTATTTATCAAAGACTGTTTTTTTTTTAACACTGATAATAATCATAAATGTTCCTTGAGCATCAAATCATCATATTAGACTGATTTCTGAAGGATCATGTGACACTGAAGACTGGAGTAATGATGCTGAAAATTCAGCTTTGATCACAGGAATAAATTACACTTTACTATATATTCACATAGAAAACAGTTATTTTATATTGTAATAATATTTTATAATTTTGCTGTTTTTACTATATTTTGTATTAAATATTTTGATTATACAAATCCTGTCTTGGTGAACATAAAAGCTACTTTGGTTACACTTTATTTTAAGGTGTCATTGTTACAGAGTAATTATATATTTAAGTACTGAGTAATATTAATGAACTACATGTACTTACTATAGGGTTAGGGTAGGATTAGGATTTGGTTGAGGGTTAGTTGCATGTGATTATGCATAATTTACTGTTATTACTATGGTAAGTACATGTAACATGTAACAAGGACACTGTAAAATAAAGTGTTACCGCAACTTTTTTTCAAAAACATTTTTAGAAGGAAATCATCACAATTGAGGCTTCAAAACTCAGAATATTTAGTTAATTTGGAATAATATCATTGCATATTTACAGTTTTTCATTATATTTCTCAGTTTGAAAAGCAGGTGGTGTCTATCCAACATTCAGCACCACGGACAGCAACACACACTCTAAAAACACAGTCGGGAACCGTTTCTGATCACTTTTAGAGATGAAAGCATCCATTCGCCATATTCCAGCCATCTCACAAACCCTTCAAGACACAAGTCTCTCTCGTCTCAGCCTGTAAAGAAGCCGAGGGAGCCCCACAATCCGTCTGTCAGCGCCACCGGAGGCCGTAACGATTATGAATGGGCAATAAGACACGTGGAGACCACGAGCCAAACCTCATAAAGCAGTGGGACAGCAACTCGTATATATTAACCGGAGAATATATAAATATGAGAGGGGACGGAAACCTTTTTAGAGAGGTGAACGCTGAGGAGACACTAATCCAGATGAAAAGAACTGACGGATTTATGAACTGTGCATTAAAAATATTCTGGCAGAGTTTTATGTCATAAGGTCATAAGATGAGAGGAGAGAGACTTCTTTACCTGCGCCATAACATCCCAGAACATTTACTGTTTTATACTGTACTTTACACTACTTATTATACTGTGATGTGTTTACACAACATACACTGTATTGCATTACATACCTGTTCCATTATACACTGTAAAACGAGTATTATATGCATATGTAGGGTAAGATGACCATTAGATGACACAAAATCAGCACTTTTGATACATTTTTCCATTTTGTCATTTCATATGAATATCAACATTTGTGCAGATTTAGTCAGTTTTGAGGTTATTTGATCTAATTTTGCTCCTCTGGAAAATAGTGATCTATAACATTGTATTATTCTGAATATCAAAGTTTTTGTGTGTCTATTTGTTGATGAGGGACACACCAATGTTTTTAGATTTGTGGAGTAGAAGTTATAGCTTTTATTTTTAAGTAAAAAGATAAAATTAGACCCCATGGGGTAAGATGAGCCGCCCAGAATTGGCACAGAAGGCCCAGAGTGGTATGTTGTTATTTTTCAAATGTAATAATTAGTGTAATTAATGGGGTTGTTATTAAGTACTTCCATGAATAAGATGTACATTTCAGACATCTTCGCTTTAATTAAAACCTAGTTGAGTGAAATCATTCAGTTTGCGTTCATCGTGTTGCTATTATGCTACATATCTTGAAATAAAATGTATATGCCTATATACGGTAAGTCACAGAATCATTTTACCTTTAAATAAGTCTCTTTTAATCTCTTTTACTGGGATTCTGCTTAGTCTGTCATCAGTTATTCAACTAAATTGTCAAAATTCAATTTTAAATAGAAAAGTTGATATAGTCTTTTGATATTGATATTAGTTCTTTTGGCCTCTTTGAATAATTTTACCTTTTGTTCTAACCCCATCTTACCCTATAAATGCACACTATATGCATATAATATGTGCATGAAATATGCGTTTAGTATACTGTACACACACATTTCTGTTCGACTGTTATACAAGATTTTATTCCACTACATGGGATAGCTCATATGTGTTGCACGCAAAAGAAAGGCAAGAGAAAAGAACAGAAGGAGAGAGAAGCAGTGAGCACTAACCCCTGAAGACCATGTTTCTGTATCCGTAAAGAACGCACGCGAGTCCTCAGGGGCGTTCAAACCGGACGCGTTCTTGCGTTCAAAAACAGACGCACTGGAACGGAACAGAACGCGGTCGCTAGGGCGTTGCTATGATGTCTTTTGCTTCCAGTCAAAAGTGTTGTCTGTGTTGTCTTAGTCTGTAGATATATGTGAGTCTGTTGGATTTTTTTTTTTCGTCCAGCACATGGAAATGTTGCGTCTGATCCCCTAGTAAAGTGATGTAAAAACTGATGATTTGAGGAATGAGTTACACGCCAAGTGCCAAGTTGAATTGGTATGTAAGGGGTTTGTTTAAATAAATAGACGTGTCAGTAATAGTGCATGGTACTTGCCTTAGCAAACACAGCTAAAAAGCGAAGACCTCTGAGGCAAAGAGCGCAGAGTGAGCGCGCGCATCTCTCTCTCTCTCTCTCTCTCTCTCCTTCCCGCGCGCGCCTTCTCTCTCTTTCTCTCTCTCTCGCGCGCGTTCATCCATCCGGACAGATTCTTCTTCTCTCTCCAGTGGATACTGCGGGGAACACACGGATTGCCAGTAGGATGGATTGCTGAAAGTCCCTTTTTGCGAGATTATCCATTTATTTCTTTTCATTTCCGTCCGGTCACGCAATCTCGTCTCCATCCATCCATCCATCTATCCATCCATGTGTCCGGACGGGTTGTTCTGATTCGGACAGAATGCGGATCCTGGTGTTGTTCCCGCTGCTGTGGGGACTCAGTGAAGGGGCTTTTCCCAGCAGTGTCCAAATCGGTGAGTTACACTTCTGACACGACAGACACTTTAATAATCCCACGAGGAATATCGCAGTGCAACAGATACAATGTAGTGCATAATAATATACAATACACTGCACTATACAAATACAGAGATATGAGTCTAAAAATAGCGATGTCAAATGCTGTTTAAAATCATACCAACCTTAAGAACCTCGTGTGCTGAAATGGCTCTTTGTGTTCTCGCTCTGTTCACCTTATTAGACCCTAAAAAGCTGCTTTTCAGCACCAAATTGGGTTCTGCTGCCAGTTACAAGCCAAAGAACCAATGATGCATGAGCAGAGGACTTCGGGGAGCCAAATATAAAAGTTTGGTCAGAGAAAACCTCCTATTAGTTTAAAATTTGGGCATGGACACATCACTCAATGCCTTTGGTGGTTACGGCCCTACAAAGTGCCCTGACCTGATGCTATTTTTCTTCAAATGTGATACTGACTGATTGTATAATTGTTAAATATAATGTTTTTTAAGGGGTTATAGCATGCATGAGTTGTGCTGTTGTGTGTGTGTGTGGTCATGATGATGAAGACTGTGGTCTAAGAGCATGTTGAGTGCGCTTTTCCTCTTCAGTTCAGGGCATCACTGCAGTATTCTGGATGACCTCTTCTTCCCAATCAAACTTTACAGATTTGCAGCTCTACATTTGATTAATATCAACAAACCAAAATGCATGCCCAGCCACCCCTCACACACACACACACACACACACACACACACACACACACACACACACACACAGTTCCCTCTCCTTTTGCAGGATGTGTCTTGTGTGTGTGTGTTCAGTCTCTGCATTGCTCATTGAGATGGAGAGTCTCACGCCATAATGAGATGCAGCCGCTGACTTGCACGCCTTTGACAGCACTGCCGATAAAGTTAATACGCTAAATACGGACACACACACACACACACACGCCGCGCGCTCTCAGAGTTGCACGCAATGCCTAATGACATTTACATACCGCTGCAATGCAAATGCACAATGCTTGTGTTGTTCCTCACACATAAGAGCACGTTGTGGGATCTCAAACGGCACTTGAAGCCAAAATGTCTATCAGAAAGAGAGAATAATTAGAGAGGATGTGATGAAACTGGCCGTGCCAAGTGTAGACGTGCCGGTTCTGGTGACACGGCCACACAAGCCATCCTCAGCACACTTCATTTCCAAGATTAAAGGGATCACTCACCCAGAAATGAGCATTAAACTCACCTTCATGTCGTTCCAAACCGGAATGGCTTTCTTTAATCTGTGGAGCACAAAACGAGATGTTTAGCAGAATGTTCACACTGGTGTAACTGTACACACAAGTCTCGGTTCGGTACAATTACATGGCAATCATGCAAGACATCATTCGAAACTGTAAAGGGTCTGTTTTTATTTGTGAACACTCACAACAAAGACTAAACATTGTGCTTTTTGTAAAATAAAGAAAACAAACAGGATGTCGCATTTTTGTTTCCTTTCCGTGAAGTTTGTGGAGCGCGTCACAAAAATGAATCTGAACTCTGTGTATTGGCTACTATCAAGCTTTTGCGTGCTTCTGAACTCTTGTTTTGGGTTGGTGCGTAGATCGTCTCTTCTTCTACTGCTCTTTTTCGTGTTGTGGCGGTTAGCAAACAGCGTTGCATTACCGCACGCGCCCCCTGCTGGACTGGAGTGTGGATCGCCTGTGTCTGATTCATCATCTGACTGTATGACGTCCGTATCGTGACGGTTCTGGATGAATACATGAACCGTTACACCCCTAGTATTTTGCACAATTAAAGTGAATGCGGGCGATGACTAATAAGCTGCATAAAACAGCAATCCATGCATTACCTTTTCATCGTGAATATTGTAAATACACCGTTTTTACTGAACCTTTGCTGTGTTGTCTCATCCTTTTAACACCCACAGTAAAATCTGACCTCATTTAAAAAAAGGTCAAATTCATTGATTTGGCTGATCGTTATTCAAAATTGTTATTTGCTGAAACATTTTCATTGGTGTCTTAAATCTCATTCACATTTGTGACCCTGGATCACGTCACCAGTCACGAGTCGCACGGGTATATTTGTGGCAATAGCCAACAATACATTGTATGGGTCAAAATTATAATTTTTTTCTTCTATGCCAAAAATCATTAGGATATTAAGTAAAGATCATGTTCCATGAAGATATTTTGTAAATTTCCTACCGTAAATATGTAAAACATTTATTTAAAAAAATAAATGGACAACTTTAAAGGAGATTTTCTCAATGTTTCGATTTTTTTGCACCCTCAGATTCCAGATTTTCAATAGTTGTATCTCGACCAAATATTGTCCTATCATAACAAACCACACATCAATGGAAAGCTTATTTATTCAGCTTTCAGGTGATGTATGGACTCTTGTATGTATGTACAGGACTCTTTGTATAACTCTCGTCATTGGTGGTTGACAGTCAAAAACACGTGAGAGCCAGTGGTGTTTAGAGTCCATGTGCCTGAATGTAAACGCATGGAGATTTTAGAGATATGTCCAAGAGGTTTTATAGATTTTTTGTGAAAGAAAAACAAAGTCCTACAGATAAACGATGACAGAATTTTCCATTTTAGGGTGACGTGTTCCTTTAAGATACATGAACACCTCTTTCTCTTATTTGCTTTTTGCAGTCACTTATTCTTTCTCCCTCTCACTTTTTCCAGCTGAATTGTTTCAAAGTATATATATTTTTTGTTGTATTTACAATGAGTAATTTGAGTGCTTCAACCTAAACTTGTTTCAGTTAGTTGTCAAGGCAACATTTGGTCAGTTTCATTTCAATCACCTTTATTTCAATTAACAAAAATTAAGTTAATTAAGTTGTTTTTCTTCTTAATTTTTTAGGTTTAGTTAAGAATAATAAAGTGGTGATGACATGGACAAACATCCGAGTGTAATAGATTATCAAAAAGAGATTTAAAGGGGTGGTTGATTATGATTTGACTTGTCTAACTTTAGTTAGTGTGTAATGTTGCTGTTTGAGCATAAACAACATCTGCAAAGTTACAACGCTCAGAGTTCAAAGCAAAGGGAGATATTTGCTTTTAAAGAAATCGCTTTTTAAGGACTACAACAAGCGGCTGGTAGAGACTACACCACATTCCTCCCGGGTTAGTGACATCACCAACCCTAAAATTTACATAAACCCCGCCCCCTGAACATGATTTATAGATTATCAAGACAGAATATGCTAATCAATGACTAGAAGATAACTAATTTCCGGTGCGTGTGTGTATGTGAGGTAAAAGGACACAAGCTCTTGAAGCGCCGCCCCCTGTGCCGGGAGCAGCAGCTCATTTGCATTTAAAGGGACAGACACAAAAACGGTGCATTTTTTGCTCAACCTCAAAAAGTGACAATTTTAACATGCTATATAAAAATATCTGTGGAGTATTTTGAGCTAAAACTTCACACACACACTCTGGGGACATCAGAGACTTATTTTAACCCTTTAAGAGCCAAGATGATGATTCATAGAGCACAACAGTCGGGGTCTGGAAGTAAAAACTCCATTCATTTTCTCCATAGGGAAATAGATTTTTAATTATAACTTATCAATCTCTCAATCTTTAAAGACAGCTATACTGTGAGCTACGATGTTATTAATCGATGGTATTTGCTTCTGTTGAAGCCGTCAGCCCACATTATTTCAGCTTAGTTTTAAAATGATCATGTTTAACCACAAAATTCGTGGTGAAAAACTACATTACCCATGATGCTGCACAGAAAATTCCACCAATCAGAGAGTTGAAACAAGCTCCGCCCACTCCCATGAAGCACTGCAAATGACAATCTAATCGATCACAAATACTGAAATGTTTGTATATGCATATTTTGCAATAAACGTGATTTTGTTTTATATATAATAAACATTTTAAATGCTTAGTTTTATATTTTTCTTTCATTTTTAACTCGATTATGCTGTTCGCAATGCATCATGGGATTGTAGTTCTTTCCCTCACTAAAGCTAAGTTCACAGTGTCGTACCTTTGTCTTTTTGTCTGATTTTCAAATACTTTTTTGCTTCAAATCAAAGTTTGTAATGTTGTGATTCACCTTGTTGCTGATTGGCTTGATTTATGGTTTATAACTCTTTAATGAAGATTATTTTAAAAACTCTATGGGGGAAATAAATGGAAACGGCAACGGCAGGCACTTTTGCACTCTAGTGAAAAGTAAAGCAGAAATGAATACAGAATATAAGCACCTCTTTCTCTTTGCAGTCCCTCATTCTTTCTTTCTCTCGCTCTTTCCAGGTGGGTTGTTTATAAGAAACACGGATCAAGAATACACAGCTTTCCGCTTGGCCATATTTCTCCACAACACGAGTCCGAACGCCACGGAAGCCCCGTTCAACCTGGTTCCACATGTCGACAACATCGAGACGGCCAACAGCTTTGCTGTCACCAATGCCTGTGAGTGAAAGGTGTCAAAGGTTATGTCACATAGTCAGAGAAAACGAGTTTGTATATTGAGTCGCTGCCGTTTCTAGCCAGTCATTTGATTTCCTGAGGAGTGAAACACTGATGCATTTGTTTGAGTGGCATGTCAACCTCTGACTCAACCAGTGAAGTGAGTTTGAGGGCGGGACTATCTGTCTGACTGACCAATGGCAGATGAGGAAGGATGCTGGGAGCATCCGAGAAACCTGTTTGAAAACAGTCATTATTTTTGCTATTCTGTGCCATTCTGTAGGCATGCATATAAAGTCAAACCAAAAATTATTCAGACACCAGATATATATATATATATATATATATGTATTTTTTTTTACTAGTGTGTGCAGGACACTATAGTTCATTCATGTAAGTGAGGAGAGCAAAATAAAGCAAACTGTGACATATTATACCCAAATATTATTCATACAGTGACTACCAGTAAAATGTATAAAAATTTGGGAGCAAAAATGAATCCGACACTTTGAGCTGATCATGTTTTGCTGAAGTGTTTTTTCTTTAATTGCTAATGCTCTTTTTACACACAGACTGAACAAAATGAAGCATTGCTTGGTCACTGGTTGAGCTAAACTGGTATTATCTAATTGTGTAGTTAAATTTAACAGCTGACAGATATTCAACATAATTCATGTGTGAGACAGTCTAACAGAAGGACGGACAAAACCAGTCAAATATCCACTGATCTGTCATATTTTACTACCATTTTCTAAACTATAGCGAATAAACTGTGATAATGTGAGAAATGTTGAAGGTGTCTGAATAAATGTTGGTTTGACTGTACCTCAACTTCAACTCTTGGTGCGTGTGTGTGCGTCCGTCTGAGTGGTTGTTGTTCGATTTCTTTTCAGTTGCCTGCAATTCAAGTCAGAAACAAAAAGGGTTGTAGAGCAGAAATGCTCTCTATGCAAACACAGACGAGCATTACAAGCCTGTTTACACACTTAAAGTGCCTTTTTGAGTACTGTAGAAACCTCGGCACTCAAGAGGCCATTGAGATCTTAAAACCTTTTCCAATTAATCATGAAAAGTGGCCCAGAGTCCTGTACGCAGGCGCTCCACTGGGAGTCGACAGCACCTGTATCATTGACTGATTTTAGTGCAGTGGAGATCAATGCTGATAGGACAGCCGACGCGCGTGCTCCACTGGAGTCTATGAGAGCTTCAGGAGCATTGGAGAAAGCATCTAACTGGCCGTTAATTCATGTATTTATGCAAGCCTGACTTTGATTGTGTGACTTTGAATTGGGCAGGCTTACTTTAAATCCGCTTTCTCGATTACTGGCTTTTGAAATATCGTACAAGCAGATCCGAAACTGCTCAATCGTTTACATCAAGCGATTCGTTTGAGAAAATTTAATTTGATTAGTTTAGTCAGAGAAACATTAAGGTCTTCCCCACCAGTGGCATCAGTTTTATTTTAGTAGTATTTATTAATATTTTAAATAGCTTTTATTTTAATGTTTTATTTTTGTGTTTTAATTTTAGTTCAGTTTTATTTTTAAATATTACTGTTTAGGTTTATTTTTGAGTTTGAGTTTTTATTTATTTCCAGTTAGTAATTTTAGCGCTTCGATATAAACTTATTTCAGTCAAGTTACTAAGGAAATATTTCTCATTTTCTTTTAGTTTAAAGTCCACCTGTAGTCAATCATTTTATCTCTTAAAACTTTTTATCCACACCAAAATTACATATTTAAATGTTTTTTCCTTGAAAAAAACCTTCTTCATGCTTTGAAATATCTTGACTGTAACTTGACACCCTTGCCTCATTTAGTATGTGCGGTTCTATGAATATGCAAATGAGCCCTGCCTCCACTCACTCACTCACAAGGTAGTTTGTGATGTCAGAAACACCAGCGATTTCAAAGCGTGTGTTTGAGACTGTCTTTGGTTCACTGCAGTTTTAAGGAGAAAATACTCAGCAATGCTGTCAACTTATGAATTTACACATGGTTTGTCTTAAAGCATATTAAAAACATCATATAC
>NC_138733.1:4266081-4283581 GCF_965113295.1 Leuciscus leuciscus | reverse complement strand
GGCACGCACGGAGATGAGAAGGGTATGTATGGACTTATCTAACTCTGGGGGATACGGGGAATAAGCTAAAGTCCCAAAAAGTCGGCGTGTTCCTTTAACACAAACATAGAAACACCACCACAATTGTCAGAGTATTTAAATCTTTTCTTTTTCTGACTGCCTCTTTGCAGCTATTCCTCTATTTCGAACAAAGTCCCTTATATTTTGCACTGTTCTTTGTGCCAACACGGGGTCTTCCACCAGTTTGCAGTGACTGCATTCAGTTTTGGTGGCCAGTTTTCCCCTGCTTATATGACCTTTGAAGTGTCGCATTACTGCGGCGACCTCAGCCTTAGACCACACTTTCTTTGCCACTCTTCTGGATCCATGTTCCTCATCAGCATAATTCTCTGGAAGATAAGCAAAAAAAAAATAAAAAAAAATAAATAAATAAATAAATAAATAAATATATATATATATATCAATCAAACAAAATGTGTTGTCCAGTTGAAGCCATCAAAACATGAGTTCAGTTAATGCCACAGTTGACAAAAAAATTGCAGTTTACTTTTCTTAATTCACTTTGGGTATCAGTTGGTGTCTCACTCGATGTGATTTCACCAACTTTACTAGCCCACATTAGAGTGTGGACAATATGGAGTGTATTTTTAGAATGTCTTTGCTGTTCATCTATTTATGTGGCCAAACCTTTTGATATTTGAATTAATTGCAGTAAGTAATACTACAATTAGTAACATGTCTTAAGTAATTTTGGCATTGTACTTCAACACACCGTATTTTAAATGAAACAAATACTATGGGGTTTAAGGTCTGATTCTCAGTTTAAATCTGATTTCATAAGGTTAGCTAAATAGTGATGGAACTTGGTCTGAAAGTTTAGTCTTGATATTGAAACCGTACATAACAATCAGCCTAATACTACTTTTAACCTCTTAATCTTCCAGATTTTGTGGCATGTTGTGACTCAGTCATTCAGACCAATTCATTTTTAGTCTTTTAACCAACTTGCTAAAAAGACAATTATTAATACGTACTCATGGGCAATCAAGAGAACATGTGAAGAGGAGGAGGTAACTTTACTTTTACCTCAAATTCAGGATACATTACCTGATAATAAAGTAAGTGTATATGCTCCCTTGCAGACAAGATGTTTTGTACAAATGCAGTACAGTTAAATTTAGGGCTATTTATTTATATCTCTTTCTTTAAGATTACTCTTGCATTTTGATAGTTGAAAACTTCAGAGACAGGAAACATCACAAATACGTGCATAATAATCCTTCTGTTAAAGGGATACTTCACCGTTTTTTCATATTAAACTTTCATAAAAACTGACTTTTTACACAGTCAAAGTGCTCCCAGTGCTATTCCGCCATACATTATAGTTATCCTTTTTACTCGCTTAGAAAAGCGCCACGTTTTATTTTGTGTCACCATACTTGGTCGTATAACTACTTGAGTAACTATTTAAGTAGGGAAAACATGGAGGTGTTTGGTCGCTTCTAACTTCATCTCTGTTTGGATCCTAATGAATGAACTGGGCTAAGCTAAGTGCTATCAAAGTGTCGCCGTGCGCCAGAGCGATTGAGTGCACGCACTGAGACGAGAGAGGTATGTAGCAACTCGTTTTAGTTAGGGGAATAACATGGTTAAATATGAAAAAACGGTGAAGTATCCCTTTAAGGGAGTTGGGCAAAGTAAGAATTTCATCGTAGGGTATAGACCTTATGTTGTCCCGCCTCTTCTCAGCCCTGCGCTCGTTGTCTTTTGACTTCCGGTCTGTATTTTCACCGCGATTTTGCGTTTATTAATGAACGGCTCGTTTTAAAATCTTCCCGGTCGACTGACATTTGTTTAGTCATCTGCTTTAAACATTACAATCCTCATGATAACGTTCGTTAACTTTACATTAAGTAAATCCACTTCAAAAGCTAATTACTCCTGGATAGCAGCGCCATAGAAATATACAGAGCGACCGCAAAAACGAAAGTTAAAAGACAATATACTAAAGATGGCGGCACCCTCGTTTCACTGGCGCATAAGGTCTATAAACAACTGTGTTTCTTCTGTGCATAGACAATAAACCTCTTGAATCTGAATCTTACCTTCAGAGGGAGGTACACTCTCACTCACTGTGGATGACACAAATGACACTGATCCTGTTGAAAACATAATTTAACAAGTTACTTTTGTAAAAAATACATTTTATCAGCAGTGACTATGAATTGAGTTAACATACCAAAGTCTCCCATGTCATGGTCTTGCTCTGTGGTTGTAGAGTCAATAGCCATAGGCTCCACAGTTCCAAACTCTGATGCGGTGAGATCTGTGTTGCTGTCATCAGATTCGCTCCCACTGTCTTCAGCATCACTTAACGCAATCTCATCTGGAAAATGGCATTAGTAAAACTCAGAGGTGTAAAGAGTACCTGAAAACCATACTGAGTAAAAAGACAGATACATTGCAGCATAAATGACTCTACTACAAGTTACAAGTTACCAATACGACTTGAGAAAGTGATTTTAACAGTACTTTAGTATTTTACTTATACTAAATTTAGGCCCAAAGATGCACTAGGTCCTTGACACCTGAGACATGCAGGTGAAAATAAGAAACAATAGATTTGTAAAATGAGAAGTCATGTTTATTTTCTAAAATCTAAATAAAACTGAACACCTCAATAGTGCAATAAATCAGGGTCGACACAACAGCCTCTTAAAGGGATTGTTCAACCAAAAATGAAAATTCTGTCTTCATGTAGTCAACCTCAAGTTGTTCCAAACCGGTATACATTTCTTTGTTCTGCAGTACACAAAGATAGATATTTTATATATTTTTGTAACCAAGCAGATCTTGCCAGCCATTGACTAGTACAGCAGAACAAAGACAAGTTTGGAACAACTTGAGGGTGAGTAAATGACAGAATATTCATTTTTGGGTGAACCATCTATTTAAGCGTCTACAAACTCTCATGTCTCAGTTAAGCTCAAGTGCACAAAAAGGCCCCACGTAAACCAATATCCTTCAAAAAGGCCTTGTCAATATGGTGGATAAATAAAATAATGTTAAGTAAAATTAAATAGTCAAAGTCTAGTTGTACTGGATGTGCTCATCACTGGCTGCAGTCATGACCTCATCTCTTAAATCAAACGTCTGCGATTTAGCACCTACTAATGCACTCGCATTCACGTAAAGTAGACTTGACAAGTTTGGGTGAGTAAGGGCAAAACGCACAAGATATAGTTCAGTCAATGCCACTTAGATGGAAATATCACTTCTTTATAGCAGAAATAAACTGCTGCAGAAAAAGTTAGGTGCCATGCAAAATGTAATTTGTAATTGCATTACTCCTCACAAATGTATTGGAGTAAAAAGTACATAAAAAATGTAGTCAAGTAGAGTAAAAGTAGCTAATATCTTTGATACTCAGTACAACTACAAAGTAGCCAAAAAGATACTCAAGTACAGTTACTAATTACATTTATTCAAATAGTTTACAGCTCTGGTAAAACTCTCATAAATAGCTGGACATAAAAAGACCTAGGGAAAAGATAGTACTTGGTTTTGTACTTGCCACTTTTTGCAAAGTAACTATTTTTACTTGAGTAGTTTTGAGCTATTATACCTGCGTTTATGTTTAATTTGGTCCATGAGCACATAAGATAAATGATTACACAATATGATATTAGGTTAATAATTAACGTAATTCGACTGCACCTCCTACACAAACATATTTTTGAATTACTGTCCAGCCATACTGTAGACTTAAGTTTATATTTCTGAATAGTAGTTCTCGACTCATATTTGGACATGAAAGGAAAAGGATGCTGACTACGCCAAGTCTAGATGTTTATAAATTAACATTCAAAGGAAAAAACAAAAACTCAGATAATATCTACAAGGGCTAATTTCTGTACAAACCTTCAATTTCAATCTCATCCAGTGACTTCCCCTGCATGCTGGAAAGGTTTCCTTTCTCCATTGACAAAAGGAGTTTGGAAATCTTAGCCAGTTGTGTTGTGGGAACTGGTAATCTGTAGAAGTCGCGGTGAACACGAATGTCGTGACCCAGGAAATCTGCAACCTGATCAAGTTCATTGTGTTTTAAATTAAGGACTTGTGAGAGTGTGGCAACATGTTTCCTGAGTTGTGTTGACCTAAGGTACTCAGGGTGCTTTGCTCCACACTGGCTTGCATGAACACGCAAACAGTCCTGTCCTCTGTAGTGGCTCATTGACGTTGGTCTTGCAAACAGGAAGACATTTGTGGCACAAACGCCACATTCAGTTCTTCTACTGGCAAGTAGTGACAAAGCATCCACCACACTTGGTGTGAGCAGAACGGCAACCTTTCTGCCCCTTTTCCCCATGATTTCAATTCGGCTGAAATAGTTACAAAGCTTCTGTTCAGTCTTCGACAACCCCAGTGCAACATCTTCATGGAGCTTTGTGTTGTCCCTTTCATGAAAACTTTTGAGGCGCATTTTCGAAACTTCCCCAGCACGCCTTCGATTGAAGACAATGATTTGTGCAAGTGTGAGTTTTGCAAGCTGAGCATAGTTCTGAGTGGTGGCCTCTTCCTTCAAGCTGCAGAAGGCACTTTCTGCAGATTTCTCTAGGTACTGATGAAGGATCTGAACATCTTCAGTGAAGGGCAATGTTGATGGTTTATTGTATTTGGCATCACTCAGTGTGTTCAGGGCACTGTGAGACACCAACTCAGACCACCTGGAGGTGTACAACTTCTTGAATATGTCAGTGTGCCTGATCAGTTCTTCATCTTCTGCCATGAGTGCCCTACAATGAATAATGTCCGCGATTTTCTTCAGTGTATGCCCCAGTTTCAGCGCAAGGCTTGGTTTCTGGTACGAGTGTTTTTGTTCATCAAAACCTGAAACTTTCTTTACTGCTTGCACAACTCTCTGGAAGTTAGCAGGTTTAACAGCGTCCTCTAGGTTATGTACTGAGAATTCTGTACGCAAGCATAACAACAAACGCCCCACTTCACGGAGCTTTTGTCGAATGTATTCATATTTTGTAGGGTCTTGTCCATGTTTGTTGTAGAGTGACTGGGCAAACTGAATAATAGAGAAGTCATTTCGCACAACTGAGGCCACCTCATCTTGTTTCATGACACTAAGGAGCTTCCACACTCCACTTGAGATCTGCTGACAGAATGTAGACTCCAGAGTTGCAGCCAAGCCCAGTACTTTGGTTCTCCCAGGTGTGTCACCCAAATCTTCGTTTTCTGGCTTAAAGGGGCATCTGCGGACATGTCTCCAAAGCTCCTTACGAATGTACATCCCTTGACAATACATACAGTGGATAAACTTTCCTGCCAGTGCTTTAGCTTTTGGCTTTCTCTTCACTTTCAGTGATCCTTTTCCATCTTGCAAAACTGCAATGTTATGTTTAAAATTTCCCTTATTCCTCATTTTTTCTAATAATATCTTGCGCTCTTTTGAGTCCTCAGGAAGGGAAAATGCTTGGACAATTTCAGTATGTGTCTTGTGTGTTTTCAAGTGGCGGGAAATTTTGCTTTGTGGCTTACCACAAACATAACAGTAATTTTTTTTACTCATAAACAGATGTGGTAATTCTTGTTCATGAGTCACAGCTTCATCCTCTAGCTTTTCCTTTGATGAGTCTTTGATAGAATTTGCTGAATTAGATGTGTCAGCAGCATTGGGAATCATCTTATTTTTAAGGGGTGGCCAACATTTTGATATACTGGGCACAACTGGGGTGCCTGTGTCTGACCCATAAGATGTTCCAACATCAGGTACTACTGGTTTTACTTGAATATGTGCAGCTCTTGCCTGACTTGACATTAAGGGTATGCTGGCATCTGAATCATATTCATCATCATATTCTGAATCCGAGTCAGGTATGTATTCCTTGTCAGACATGTCCTCAGCATCATCAGATGATTTTTGGTCCAATTCTGGATGTAGAATTTTGTCCTGATCTGACAGCAGATCATCATCAGAAGCCTCAGGAGACTGCTGCGCCTGAATTGGTGAGAAAGCAAAATTATTTTACATGGTGATTGAATCTTATAGACAGTTCAAGTTCAACACTCACTTAGTAGATACTCACCTGTGCTGTGCTGTTAAAGTCATCTCTTTTAATTTGCTTGAGGCAGGATTTATGCCAGACCCCTGAACAAACTGGAACACATTTGAGTAAAATAATGTTAACACTGCAGGTCTATTTAAGTGGTTAGAGCACAACACATATACACTCTATACTAATTCACTAAATATCTAACCTGTGCATCGATAGCCAAGCCACTTGAAGGAAGATACGGGTCCCACACAACTAACACACTTGTCCAAGGAGGATACTGTTGCACACACAAGGCGGTGTTTTTGACACTGTTGGCGAAAAATTTAATTGTAGTATTTATTTATGCCACATAGTTTGGACAGAAAGATATTTCATATTTACATGTCGATATCCAATCATTTTAAATCCAATACCAATGTGACATTTAATTTACCTCATACATATGATTACCCTTTTATTGCATTGTATTTTGTTATTTATAGCGTATCTTATTTATATGCAGCTTATTTAAAGCATATCCTATATGATTCATATTTTTTTTAATTGTAGATGGGGAATTTGTGGTTAGCCTCAGTGCCAGGAGCTGACTTCTTGTAGCCCAGTATAACTAATAGGGTGCCTATCCATTACATGTAACCAAACAACTTAGCATTCACATTAAACCAACATACAGATCCAATGCAGGCAGTCCAAGTGTTCTTAAAAACCCAAGTGATGCCTATGGGGACGGGACCCTGTAAACTGTATGGACCTCCCAAGTCATGTTTGGGTGGGGTTCAGTGTTTGATACACATACACTCAGATATTATACTGACTGAAGCTTGAAAAGGCACGTTTAGACAAATGTCCTTCCATTCCATTGTCCACATAAAGCATGTTCTACTCAGGCGACTGTCCACATAAAGCATGTTCTACTCAGGCGACCACACACACACACACACACACACACACACACACACACACATATATATCGAAATAGGTTGGTAGATTTAACATTTTGCCACAAATAACTTCACTAAGTTGTACATTAGATTTAATTTACCTCTCCAACCTTGGTGAGTGGGCTGAGCTCTGGACTAGTCTGATTCGGGTGGCTGACGGCTGTATGGCTGCACTTGCTCTCATTGGTCAGCTGTAGAAGATGAAACAGAGACAAAGGACAATAAAGAGAAAGTCCAGGGAGCATGATACTAGAGAGGACATTTGACATCTGAATAAAAAAATAAAATAAACCATTCTAGTGTTGACAGAAAGACAGAGGAAAACCTTGATTAAAACTCACTGACAACTTTTCTGATATTAACAATCAAGAGCAAGATATTAATAAAAATCTATCTTTTGTGAGGACATACCTCTTCAGTATCATCAGTTGTGGATGGGGGATTTGTGGTACCACACATCTTTGGAGCCATTTCATCATCAAGGCCCTGTAAAAAGGAATAAACAACAAAAAAAGATAAATTATAATAAATATCTTGAAGACAAGATGTTCCCTGTGTAGCATTCAGTGAAAAGATATCATGGCTGTATTTCGGTGAGTGTTTTGTGGAAAACATGTAGTCTCTGAAACGGTTCTTTAGTCACTGAACAGGCCACATGACTACAGTCTGTAGACTATGAAAACTACACTGATGAATACAGCATTTGATTACTTTGTTGTTTATCTATTGTCAGCCCACTTCCTAGAATGATTGGACTTCTAGAATAATTGACTAAGCTTTTACATGGACTGAGGGGTTAGTCCTTTTATAGTTCTTAGATTTGCTATGATTCTTTTAAAATTACATCTTGTCATGAATTTTTGTCAGTGCTGTTGAATGGGTGCCTTTCCATTACATGTAACCAAACAACTTAGCATTCACATTAAACCAACATACAGATCCAATGCAGGCAGTCCAAGTGTTCTTAAAAACCAAAGTGATGCCTCTGGGGACGGGACCCTCTAAACTGTATGGACCTCCCAAGTCATGTTTGGGTGGGGTTCAGGGTTTGATACACATACACTCAGATATTATACTGACTGAAGCTTGAAAAGGCACGTTTAGACAATGTCCTTCCATTCCATTGTCCACATAAAGCATGTTCTACTCAGGCGCCTGTCCACATAAAGCATGTTCTACTCAGGCGACCACACACACACACACACACATTGAAATAGGTTGGTAGATTTAACATTTTGCCACAAATAACTTCACTAAGTTGTACATGAGATTTAATTTACCTCTCCAACCTTGGTGAGTGGGCTGAGCTCTGGCCTAGTCTGATTCGGGTGGCTGACGGCTGTATGGCTGCACTTGCTCTCATTGGTCAGCTGTAGAAGATGAAACAGAGACAGACAAAGGACAATAAAGAGAAAGTCCAGGGAGCGTGATACTAGAGAGGACATTTGATATCTGAATAAAAAAAAAAAAATCATTCTACTGTTGATAGAAAGACGGAGGAAAACCTTGCTTTAAAACTCACTGACAACTTTTCTGATATTAACAATCAAGAGCAAGATATTAATAAAAATCTATCTTTTGTGAGGACATACCTCTTCAGTATCATCAGTTGTGGATGGGGGATTTGTGGTACAACACATCTTTGGAGCCATTTCGTCATCAAGGCCCTGTAAAAAGAAAAAAAAAAAGAAATTATATTAAATATCTTGAAGACAAGATGTTCCCTGTGTAGCATTCAGTGAAAAGATATCATGGCTGTATTTCAGTGAGTGTTTTGTGGAAAACATGTAGTCTCTGAAACGGTTCTTTAGTCACTGAACAGGCCACATGACTACAGTCTGTAGACTATGAAAACTACACTGATGAATACAGCATTTGATTACTTTGTTGTTTATCTATTGTCAGCCCACTTCCTAGAATGATTGGACTTCTAGAATAATTGACTAAGCTTTTACATGGACTGAGGGGTTAGTCCTTTTATAGTTCTTAGATTTGCTATGATTCTTTTTAAATGACATCTTGTCATGAATTTTCGTCAGTGCTGTTGAATGGGTGCCTTTCCATTACATGTAACCAAACAACTTAGCATTCACATTAAACCAACATACAGATCCAATGCAGGCAGTCCAAGTGTTCTTAAAAACCAAAGTGATGCCTCTGGGGACAGGACCCTGTAAACTGTATGGACCTCCCAAGTCATGTTTGGGTGGGGTTCAGGGTTTGATACACATACACTCAGATATTATACTGACTGAAGCTTGAAAAGGCACGTTTAGACAAATGTCCTTCCATTCCATTGTCCACATAAAGCATGTTCTACTCAGGCGACTGTCCACATAAAGCATGTTCTACTCAGGCGACCACACACACACACACACACATATATTGAAATAGGTTGGTAGATTTAACATTTTGCCACAAATAACTTCACTAAGTTGTACATGAGATTTAATTTACCTCTCCAACCTTGGTGAGTGGGCTGAGCTCTGGACTAGTCTGATTCGGGTGGCTGACGGCTGTATGGCTGCACTTGCTCTCAGTGGTCAGCTGTAGAAGATGAAACAGAGACAGACAAAGGACAATAAAGAGAAAGTCCAGGGAGCGTGATACTAGAGAGGACATTTGATATCTAAAAAAAATAAAAAAATCATTCTACTGTTGACAGAAAGACAGAGGAAAACCTTGCTTTAAAACTCACTGACAACTTTTCTGATATTAACAATCAGAGCAAGATATTAATAAAAATCTATCTTTTGTGAGGACATACCTCTTCAGTATCATCAGTTGTGGATGGGGGATTTGTGGTACCACACATCTTAGGAGCCATTTCGTCATCAAGGCCCTGTAAAAAAATAAAAAATATATTGTAGACCGTGGACTATGAAATCTACACTCTGATGAACACATTTGCGTTCACCGCGACTTCTACAGATTACCAGTTCCCACAACACAACTGGCTAAGATTTCCAAACTCCTTTTGTCAATGGAGAAAGGAAACCTTTCCAGCATGCAGGGGAAGTCACTGGATGAGATTGAAATTGAATGTTTGTACAGAAATTAGCCCTTGTAGATATTATCTGAGTTTTTGTTTTTTCCTTTGAATGTTTGAATGCAGCTTATCTAAAGCATATCCTATATGAAGATATACCTTCTTCATATTTTTAAATTGTAGATGGAGAATTTGTGGTTAGCCTCAGTGCCAGGAGCTGACTTCTTGTAGCCCAGTATAACTAATAGGGTGCCTATCCATTACATGTAACCAAACAACTTAGCATTCACATTAAACCAACATACAGATCCAATGCAGGCAGTCCAAGTGTTCTTAAAAACCCAAGTGATGCCTCTGGGGACGGGACCCTGTAAACTGTATGGACCTCCCAAGTCATGTTTGGGTGGGGTTCAGTGTTTGATACACATACACTCAGATATTATACTGACTGAAGCTTGAAAAAGCATGTTTAGACAATGTCCTTCCATTCCATTGTCCACATAAAGCATGTTCTACTCAGGCGACTGTCCACATAAAGCATGTTCTACTCAGGCGACTACACACACACACACACATACACTCAGATATTATACTGACTGTCCTTCCATTCCATTGTCCACATAAAGCATGTTCTACTCAGGCAACTGTCCACATAAAGCATGTTCTACTCAGGCGACCACACACACACACACACATATATATATCGAAATAGGTTGGTAGATTTAACATTTTGCCACAAATAAGTTGTACATTAGATTTAATTTACCTCTCCAACCTTGGTGAGTGGGCTGAGCTCTGGACTAGTCTGATTCGGGTGGCTGACGGCTGTATGGCTGCACTTGCTCTCATTGGTCAGCTGTAGAAGATGAAACAGAGACAGACAAAGGACAATAAAGAGAAAGTCCAGGGAGCGTGATACTAGAGAGGACATTTGACATCTGAATTAAAAAATAAACCATTCTACTGTTGACAGAAAGACGGAGGAAAACCTTGATTAAAACTCACTGACAACTTTTCTGATATTAACAATCAAGAGCAAGATATTAATAAAAATCTATCTTTTGTGAGGACATACCTCTTCAGTATCATCAGTTGTGGATGGGGGATTTGTGGTACCACACATCTTAGGAGCCATTTCATCATCAAGGCCCTGTAAAAAGAAGAAAAAAAAGAAATTATATTAAATATCTTGAAGACAAGATGTTCCCTGTGTAGCATTCAGTGAAAAGATATCATGGCTGTATTTCAGTGAGTGTTTTGTGGAAAACATGTAGTCTCTGAAACGGTTCTTTAGTCACTGAACAGGCCACATGACTACAGTCTGTAGACTATGAAAACTACACTGATGAATACAGCATTTGATTACTTTGTTGTTTATCTATTGTCAGCCCACTTCCTAGAATGATTGGACTTCTAGAATAATTGACTAAGCTTTTACATGGACTGAGGGGTTAGTCCTTTTATAGTTCTTAGATTTGCTATGATTCTTTTTAAATGACATCTTGTCATGAATTTTCGTCAGTGCTGTTGAATGGGTGCCTTTCCATTACATGTAACCAAACAACTTAGCATTCACATTAAACCAACATACAGATCCAATGCAGGCAGTCCAAGTGTTCTTAAAAACCCAAGTGATGCCTCTGGGGACAGGACCCTGTAAACTGTATGGACCTCCCAAGTCATGTTTGGGTGGGGTTCAGTGTTTGATACACATACACTCAGATATTATACTGACTGAAGCTTGAAAAGGCACGTTTAGACAATGTCCTTCCATTCCATTGTCCACATAAAGCATGTTCTACTCAGGCGACCACACACACACACACACACATATTGAAATAGGTTGGTAGATTTAACATTTTGCCACAAATAAGTTGTACATGAGATTTAATTTACCTCTCCAACCTTGGTGAGTGGGCTGAGCTCTGGACTAGTCTGATTCGGGTGGCTGACGGCTGTATGGCTGCACTTGCTCTCATTGGTCAGCTGTAGAAGATGAAACAGAGACAAAAGACAATAAAGAGAAAGTCCTGGGAACGTGATACTAGAGAGGACATTTGACATCTGAATAAAAAAATAAAATAAACCATTCTAGTGTTGACAGAAAGACAGAAGAAAACCTTGATTAAAACTCACTGACAACTTTTCTGATATTAACAATCAATAGCAAGATATTAATAAAAATCTATCTTTTGTGAGGACATACCTCTTCAGTATCATCAGTTGTGGATGGGGGATTTGTGGTACAACACATCTTTGGAGCCATTTTGTCATCAAGGCCCTGTAAAAAGAAAAATATATATATATATATATTGTAGACCGTGGACTTTGAAAACTACACTCTGATGAACACAGCATTTGATGACTTCATTGTTTTTGTTCTACCAGTCTGTAATGGTCAGTATCATCTATGGTCTGCTGGTTAGGTGGTGCTAACAAACTGCTAACAAAAGCTATAAAAATCATGTTCCACCTGAAGCTAGATGGAAAATGTACAGTATTTTGGTATGTGAAATGTTCTATGGTTAAAGTATTTCTTTTATGAGAACTATCAATTTCACAAAGTCAAATTTTGCCCACCTTGCATCTCCATGGCCAGTCTGAGTCACCATAGTTATAGGTGATCTCCTCTCCTGGACTTATGTCTCGAACTGCAAACAAACAGAGATGGGGCTTCCCTTGCACAGTGAGGTACTTAATCTTGGCATTAGGATTAATATGGTCATCATTCACGAGTCTGCCTAGTGACGAATTCTCTGTTGCTGCATCAACACTACAAAAACACAAGTAACATTTTCAAAACAATCAGTTTTTATACTAATGCAATGTAAATTAACCTGACGTGAGAAAAGAGAAAAAGAGTCATAATTCTGATTAGATTAACCAGTGACATACGTACCACCACAGTTTTCCATTAAAATGGAACTCGAACATAAACACTTTAAGGAGGTCATGGTAAATTCTCTGTCTCCTCTCACATTCTTGCTTGCTTATTAGATCACCTCTGTATTCCAATAGAAAGTCTCCTTTTTCAAATGGAACAGAGGCGAAGATGCCGCGGCCTAATTCATCAAAGACAAAACAACAAATAAGTGGCAAAAAATTATATGTATTAAAGTCGAATCATGATTAAACAATCAGAAGATTCAACTTACCCTTTTCAGCATTGATGTACTTGATGTCAAGTCCCACTTTGTCACTTTCAGCAGTAACATAAAATCTTGCATCATCCTTTGGATTAATGCGTCTACGCCGCTTCATGTTTACTCTTTACAGGTGTCACAGCCTAAATTATGAAAAGTTATTGTCAGGATTACAATGTTCACTGGGACAAGCATGATCAGAAAACAAAAGTCTGGGTAAATTAGTAATGTACATAGTTATGTATCTGGCCAGAAGCCAAATTATGTGCTCATAACTGGAACATGCATATTTGATTGATTCTTTTAAGAATACATTGAAAAGTGTAATAGCATATTTTGCACAAAGTAACAGGCTGGTGGGAGTCTGCTGGACCACATTCAGACTAAATTTCATCGTTCCTCCAACTGGTTTTGTTTTCTGATTGTAGAAGGTCACTGACCACATAAGATAATTCCTCTAATCAAAAACCAAATCGAGCGAATCTCTAGTAGGCTTCATAGACCATTTTGCTCAGTGTTATCATCCAAAAATAATAGACAGGTAGCAAGAAAAAAAAAGTTTTAACTAAGAGCAGCTGTGTTTAGTTTTCCAGGATAAAATCTTAAATTGATAGCCTACATATTCTGTCAGATTCTCTTCTCTTTATATCATACTCTCTACATTTTCTCTTTCTTCATGTGACAGTAATGGGACTCAGTGTGTTTTTGGGTTCAAAGTCCTTTTAAATTTGGTTTATTTTGTCAATATGAATTACAGATTATTATGACATTAAAAAGAACCAGGACATGAAATGTTATCACTGTGATGCTTTCGGCATAAGAACTGTTTTAGAATTATTCAAATAATTAACATGCAACTAAACTGACTTGGTCAAAAGTAAGTAAAACTACAAGAGAAAAGGCAGTCTCATCCCCTCTACAAGTTTACTGGAAAGTAGTCTAAACCCAGACATTGCAGGAGGCTCAGTAAGCATACTGGTTGCTATAGAAACTATGGTGCTTATACTACTGCCTCTGTCCTCCTCAGCTAACTAAATGAACAGTGTAAAGAGCTATATTAACAGTAAACACTGTTTTTAAGTTTTTTTTTTTTTTTTTTTTAATAACACTCTACACACTGCACAAGATACCTGTCAGGTCTGTTGCCCCTCATGTTTTGTATATTGATCATTGTGGTTGGTTACTATGGTACCAATTAATTTATCTTACAGGTTTAGTACACTAACAGAATATCATAAACACATTACATTTATTTAATGGCCTAAAAGTACTCATATTAATGATATCACAGCCTTCCTGTGTCACTGCAACTTCATAAAAATACAATAATGTTGGGCTACTAAGAAAATATTTAATTCTATAAAACAAACACAATGTCTGTAGTAAAGGTCCAGACTTTAGCAATTACAAAAGCTACACGTGGATACAGACAGGCAGTTACATAAGCTTGTTAATCAACTTATTAAGTTACTTACAGACCAGGAAAACCAAAGATGATATCAATACATCCTCTTAGTTCTTTTATTGTTTCAATTCCAAAAAAAACAGAGTTGTCAACTAGCTGCTTTCTAGTCCTCCTCTCCTCTCCTCTCTGCAGGCATCCACTTCACGTGCTAAACGAGGCTTTAACTAGCTACGCCCTGCTCGTTAAGCCATGCGATAGCCACAGCTCAACTTAACCTAGCTAGCTTTCATTTTAAAAACAAAACTAACAAATTTGACCTGCTGGCAATGTTACTAATGTCCTCATCTCTACCTGCTGTCCTCCACCTCTTTAGCCTGAGGCTTAATGAGCAGGACATGTTGATAGCCACTCAAGCTAGCTCAGCTAACATTGTGGTAAATATATAGCATTTTACAGTAATTGTAACTTACAAGTTACCATTTCTTGCAAATAGGAAACACTACTTAATGCAAAAATGCAACTATATTTATAAATATAATTATTACCTGTATGTATTTAATCCAGTGAATCCAATGACGTCGAGCTGACACTTCCAAGGTGTGGTCCATTAGGCATTTAATTAGCGACTGCTCGAGGCCATGCTTCTGGGCGGAGCTTCCCGTTGACTTCCGTTTGTTACCGCCCACGTGCGCAAACCAGCCAATCACAAGACGGCCCGCCAAAATGCCCCGTGTGTATCAGAAATGTGTATGAAACTGCAATATAAAACCCAGCTGTGGGGTCGCTGTTCTATACACTGGGATACACTCAAAATCAGGTCAAGTGGTAAATAAGGACTTTCAAAGAAAAAGAGAATTTATGTTGTTCAGACACTAACAAATGCAGTTACACTCTTTGATTTATGAGGACCTTGGCATAGTCCCCATATTACCCTTAGGTCCGGGGAGCCCAGGTGAAATGTCCGGCGTGTTGTCCGTGTAAACCACATATCCCAACACACACACACACACACACACACACACACACACACACACACACACACACACACACACACACACACACACAAACACACACACACACCTGTGGGCAGCAGAACTAATTTCGACTCAAATAAAAGCTCAAGACCTTATGAGGCTCTTTTGTCAGGAAATCATCATCATCATCTCGATGAGGCATCACAAACATCTAATAACCACCACAGCACATACACACACAATCTCGATCCGCCCGCAGCCGCGCGCGCGAGTGTGTGTGTGTGTGTGTGTGTGTGTGTGGGTTAAACCTCACGTCTGCTGAATCACACAGCCGGGAGCTGAACTCCTCTGAGCTTCAGTCTCTCACTTAATGACGTGTGTTTTGGTCTCTAGTTGAGTGAGTAATGCATGAACCTGTCTGTGACCTGTGTGTGTGTGTGTGTGTGTGTGTGTGTGTGTGTGTGTGTGTGTGTGTCTGATAGTCAGTGTATGTGTGTATGCATCATGTGTAAATGTTTACCCATGTGTTGTTGGATCTTGACGTCTTGAGATGGTTCAATGAATCTCTTTACTGAGTCATCATTTATCCGCTCGCAGCGATTGTCTCGTTCATCGGAATGTGTGTGTGTGTGTGTGTGTGTGTGTGTGTGTGTGTGTGTGTGTGTGTGTGTGTGAGTGTGTGCGTGTGGATTAGCGAATCACACGCTGGGGTTTTGTGTGCATTTATACCAACATTTTTATAAGTCTACACACTGCGATCACAAACAGTCACTTAAACGTCATCGATTATAGAAAACATCAAAGCAAGTGTCACACAAACACAAACACACTTTACATGCAAAACACTTGATAAAGAGATATTAGAAATTATCAAACAATATCTAGTGTTGAAAATGTGACGTGTGTGTGTGACAGTAATACGTTCATTTGAGCCAAATTAAAATTATATTTTTTAAATAACCCAAAAAACGCACCTTTGACCCATTTCTGAAGTAAGTAATCATTAGCCAAAGATCAGTGAAGATAATCATTGTTCATGATCGATGAAAAAAGTAATTTTGCCAAGTTCATAAAACTCTAAATATATTGGATTAAAATTACAGAAGGATATAAAATACTTACATTTAAAGTTTATTTTGTCCTCTTATAATGTTTTAAATGACGGAATCTGATGTCCAGCCACGTTATAGATGAAGTTTCAACTGTTTAAAATGGATCGAAATCACAGTGTTGTTTTAATACATAAAATGTATTAATAAATGTATACATATTAATAAATTGCAGCATTAAAATGACTAAAACTAATATCTGAAATAATATAATCCTATATATATATATATGGCTTTGATTTATTTGTATTCTCACATATATATATATATATATATATATATACACACAATTAAAAAACGAATAAAAATAGCAGTAGTACATAACAAAATGATATTAAAATGAAACCTGTCAAATAAAAATATTATTAAATGATTTGTTAATATTAGTTATATTGTGTTCGGGTCATTTTGACCCGGAGAGGATTTTATTTTCCCAGAAAATGTCATTAATATTTTTGCATTGGACTAAAACTACTAAATTAATATAATTTTTTAAATATTTTTTGTACTTTTTGGGGGATTTTTTTTTTTTCAGTCAAAAATGACTGACCTACAAAAAATAGCTTATAAATATGTAATTATGCGATATTAACACCATATATTGGATTCAATCTTTTTTCAATCAACTTGTTTTCTTCATTTAGGACAGATTTTTGGATTTATTTTTTGAATCTGACTGATTGTAGGCGTTAATAATATATTAGTAAATGTTAAGATTAAGATTAATAAATGCTGTGGAATTATCGGTCATTGTTAGTTCATGCTAATGTCGTTAACTAATGTTAACAAATTAAACCTTATTGTAAAGTGTTATAGTAAATACTATAATAAATAATACTAATTAAGCACAAATTTAAACCATATTTATACG
>NC_138733.1:4253581-4263581 GCF_965113295.1 Leuciscus leuciscus | reverse complement strand
ATTCTCTGTGCAGTGAGGGCTGTGTGTGTGTGTGTGTGTGTGCAGTGAGGGCTGTGTGTGTGTGTGCAGTGAGGACACAGACGCTCTTCCTTCGGCAGACAGGTCTCTGTGTGTGTGTGTGTGTGTGTGTGTGCAGTGAGGACACAGTCACTCTTCCTTCGGCAGACAGGTCTGTGTGTGTGTGTGTGTGTGTGTGTGTGTGTGTGTGTGTGTGTGTGTGTCTGCCTGTCTCAGGCAGACTGTGTTCACTGAGTCTGTACATGCTCAGGACTTTCAGGTCTGTGAGTGTGTGTGTCTGTGTGTGTGTGTGCAGTGAGGACACAGTCGCTCTTCCTTCAGCAGCCAAGTCTGTGTGTGTGTGTGTGTGTGTGTGTGTCTGCCTGTCTCTATGGTCTGAGTCTGTACGCTCAGGACTTTTCTCAGTTTAGGGTCGCTCTCTCAGGTCTCCTGTCAATTCATATGTTCTGTTCAGGGCCAAATATCATTCCAATTTACTCTGTTTGTCTGCTGCGTCTGTCCAATGTTTGAGGGATTTTTCTTTTTGTGTTTTAATGATTTGGTTTGGTCTGGCTATGTTTGTGAGCTCTAATACCAGTCGGCCGAGGGTGTTTTTCTCTGGCTTCAGCTCTTGGCAGGACAGGGCTGTGTGATGGAGGGTCTGTTCATCGCAATTTTTTAAGTGGGCATGGAATTTAATGGCTCTTTTTTGAATAGTTATCACAAGGGGGTATAATCCTAATTCTGCTCTACATGCATTATTTGGGGTTTTGCGCTGAACTCGTAGCAAGATTTTGCACAGCTCGGTCTGCAGAGTCTCTATTGGGTGTTTGTCCCGTTTAGTGAACTCTTGGGGCCCTATCTTGCACCCAGCGCAAGTGACTTTGTACACCGACGCATGTATCATTCCTATTTTGCACCGGCGCAAAGCGGACTTTTCCCTCCACAGACGCACGTCGGTAAGTTAGGAAATACACTTGCGCTCCCGGGGGCGGTTCAGCGCAAAGAGGAGGCGTGTTCCGGCGCAAACGTTCCTTCATGGTATTTTGCAGGTTTAGAAAACAATTGCGCCACTAACCAGGAAAAAATTGTTTAAAGTCAGTGGCGCGTTGCGCATGTTATTCATATGCTATTTTAAGGGCGCATGCTTGGCTATAATCAATGTAGCGTGTGCACAACGCGCACTTTGATTCTCTCATCTACACAGAAGCAGCAGTTTTCATTTTTGCAAATCATACATTATTACGATAGATAGATAGATAGATAGATAGATAGACAATTTATTATAAAAGCATACATCTAGCTTACACATTTACCCAAATTATCATACGCCTGTTTAACCGAAGTTAATTTGGGTGGGTTTCTCCATTTCAATGTAACTTCTCTCTTTTACGGCCGTGACGAGAGCGTTGCTCTCCTCGGCTGTGAACCGCTCCTGGCGCGCGCTTGGCAAATCCGCCGTTACAATAGCAATCCGCTATGGAAAAAGCACGTCTTCTCTTAAAGGGAATGTGAGATGACGCTCTGATTGGTTTATTTCACGTTATGCCCAAACCACACCTATGAGTAATGAAGCTACTTCAGACCAACCCATTTTAGATTTGCGCCTGGCGCAAGAGTAATTTATCCCGCCGGGAAAATAGCAACATCGCCGAGACCCGCCCACAAAGTTACTTGCGCTTTGCGCTTGACACTTGCGTTTCAGATCGTTAAAATAGGGCCCTGGGTCTGTGAGTCCCAGACTTCACACCCGTACAGCGATGGTCTCTATTACAGTTTTGTTATTTTTAGCCAGATTCTGATTGGGATGTCAATTTGGATATTTCTCTTAATAGCATAAAAAGCTCTCCGTGCCTTGTCTCTCAAGTCGTTAACAGCTTTTCTAAAATTTCCAGTGTTGCTAATATTTATGCAGAGGTAAGTGTAGTCCTGCGTGTGTTCGAGGAGCATGTTGTCCAATTTAAAGGGGTGGTATAATGCCCTTTTCACAAGATGTAAAATAAGTCCCCAGAGTGTGTATGTGAAGTTTTAGCTCAAAATACCCCACAGATATTTTTATATAGCATGTTAAAATTGTCACTTTTTGAGGGTGAGCAAAAACACACTGTTTTTGTGTGTCTGTCCCTTTAAATGCAAATGAGCCGCTGCTCCCGGCACAGGGGGCGGAGCTTCAAGAGCATGTGTCTTTTTGCCTCACACAGACACGCACTGAAAATGTCAAAAACTTTTAGTCTTTTATGTTCAAACCGGAGTAAGACAATGATGGAGAGACTCAAGAAGAAGTGACAACATGTAGAAGCAACAGGACATTTCTGAATGGTTAGTTGATGAGTTTATGCAGCTTATGTGTAGTTATCTTCTAGTCATTGATTAGCATATTCTGTCTTGATAATCTATAAATCGTGTTCAGGGGGCGGGGTTTATGTAAATTCTAGGGTTGGTGATGTCACTAACCCGGGAGGAATGTGGTGTAGTCTCTACCAGCCGTTTGTTGTAGTTCTTAAAAAGCGATTTCTTTAAAAGCAAATATCTCCCTTTGCTTTGAACTTTGAGCGTCGTAACTTTGCAGATGTTGCAAATCATAATCATCCACCCCTTTAAAACTATGATGCTGGTCTAGCTCATTTATGTAGATATTGCACAGCGTGGGACAGCCCTGTCTCACTCGACTCTGAGGGAGGAATTCTGTGAGTTTGTAACCAATTTTAACTGCACATTTGTTGTTTGTGGACATTGATTTGATGATTTCATATGCTTTTCCTCCGACGCCGCATTGGATTAATGGAAGAAAAAGACCTTCATGCCAAATGAAGTCAACAAAGCATGAGAAAATGTTACTTTTGTTTTGGTTGATCTGCTTATGGATCAAGGTATGGAGAGTGTGTGTATGGTCTGATGTGCGACATTTTGGTTGGGAGCCAATTTGACACTTCTGTGTCTGAGAGAATGGGCTAGTCTGCTGTTTAGGAGGTTGCAGAAGCGTTTGCCAGGGTTGCTGTTTACACATATTCCACGGTAGATCTTAGGGTCAAATCTGTCTCTGTTTTTATGGATTGGGGTGATAAGACCTTTGCTCCAGATGTTGGGGAATACACCTAAACTCAGAATGATATTGAAGAGCTTGAGAATGGCTCATTTGAATTTGTGGTCTGTGTATTTAATCATTTCATTTAGTCTGTCTCTATTAGTAACTGTCTGTCTGTATCACTAGCTGTCTGTCTCTATCAGTAGCTGTCTGTCTCTATTAGTAGCTGTCTGTCTGTATCACTAGCTGTCTGTCTCTATCAGTAGCGGTCTGTCTCTTTCACTAGCTGTCTGTCTCTATCAGTAGCGGTCTGTCTCTTTCACTAGCTGTCTGTCTCTATCAGTAGCGGTCTGTCTCTTTCACTAGCTGTCTGTCTCTTTCACTAGCTGTCTGTCTCTTTCAGTAGCTGTCTGTCTCTTTCAGTAGCTGTCTGTCTCTTTCAGTAGCGGTCTGTCTCTTTCACTAGCTGTCTGTCTCTTTCACTAGCTGTCTGTCTCTATCACTAGCTGTCTGTCTCTTTCAGTAGCTGTCTGTCTCTATCACTAGTTGTCTGTCTCTTTCAGTAGCTGTCTGTCTCTTTCAGTAGCGGTCTGTCTCTATCACTAGTTGTCTGTCTCTTTCAGTAGCTGTCTGTCTCTTTCAGTAGCTGTCTGTCTCTTTCAGTAGCGGTCTGTCTCTATCACTAGCTGTCTATCTCTTTCAGTAGCTGTCTGTCTCTATCACTAGCTGTCTGTCTCTTTCAGTAGCTGTCTGTCTCTTTCAGTAGCGGTCTGTCTCTTTCACTAGCTGTCTGTCTCTTTCACTAGCTGTCTGTCTCTATCACTAGCTGTCTGTCTCTTTCAGTAGCTGTCTGTCTCTATCACTAGTTGTCTGTCTCTTTCAGTAGCTGTCTGTCTCTTTCAGTAGCGGTCTGTCTTTTTCACTAGCTGTCTGTCTCTTTCACTAGCTGTCTGTCTCTTTCACTAGCTGTCTGTCTCTATCACTAGCTGTCTGTCTCTTTCAGTAGCTGTCTGTCTCTTTCAGTAGCTGTCTGTCTCTTTCAGTAGCGGTCTGTCTCTTTCACTAGCTGTCTGTCTCTTTCAGTAGCTGTCTGTCTCTTTCAGTAGCGGTCTGTCTCTATCACTAGCTGTCTGTCTCTTTCACTAGCTGTCTGTCTCTTTCACTAGCTGTCTGTCTCTTTCAGTAGCGGTCTGTCTCTATCACTAGCTGTCTGTCTCTTTCACTAGCTGTCTGTCTCTTTCAGTAGCTGTCTGTCTCTATCACTAGCTGTCTGTCTCTTTCAGTAGCGGTCTGTCTCTTTCACTAGCTGTCTGTCTCTTTCAGTAGCGGTCTGTCTCTTTCAGTAGCGGTCTGTCTCTTTCAGTAGTGGTCTGTCTCTTTCAGTAGCTGTCTGTCTATTTCAGTAGCGGTCTGTCTCTTTCAGTAGCGGTCTGTCTCTTTCAGTAGTGGTCTGTCTCTTTCAGTAGCTGTCTGTCTATTTCACTAGCTGTCTGTCTCTTTCAGTAGCGGTCTGTCTCTTTCAGTAGCTGTCTGTCTATTTCAGTAGCGGTCTGTCTCTTTCAGTAGCGGTCTGTCTCTTTCAGTAGTGGTCTGTCTCTTTCAGTAGCGGTCTGTCTTTTTCACTAGCTGTCTGTCTCTTTCACTAGCTGTCTGTCTCTTTCAGTAGCTGTCTGTCTCTTTTACTAGCTGTCTGTCTCTCTCACTAGCTGTCTGTCTCTTTCACTAGCTGTCTGTCTCTTTCACTAGCTGTCTGTCTCTTTCACTAGCTGTCTGTCTCTTTCAGTAGCTGTCTGTCTCTTTCAGTAGCGGTCTGTCTCTTTCACTAGCTGTCTGTCTCTTTCAGTATCTGTCTGTCTCTTTCAGTAGCGGTCTGTCTCTATCACTAGCTGTCTGTCTCTATCACTAGCTGTCTGTCTCTTTCAGTAGCGGTCTGTCTCTTTCACTAGCTGTCTGTCTCTTTCAGTAGCGGTCTGTCTCTTTCAGTAGCGGTCTGTCTCTTTCAGTAGCGGTCTGTCTCTTTCACTAGCTGTCTGTCTCTTTCAGTAGCGGTCTGTCTCTTTCACTAGCTGTCTGTCTCTTTCAGTAGCGGTCTGTCTCTTTCAGTAGCGGTCTGTCTCTTTCAGTAGCGGTCTGTCTCTTTCACTAGCTGTCTGTCTCTTTCACTAGCTGTCTGTCTCTTTCAGTAGCGGTCTGTCTCTTTCACTAGCTGTCTGTCTCTTTCACTAGCTGTCTGTCTCTTTCAGTAGCGGTCTGTCTCTTTCACTAGCTGTCTGTCTCTTTCACTAGCTGTCTGTCTATTTCAGTAGCGGTCTGTCTCTTTCAGTAGCTGTCTGTCTCTATCACTAGCTGTCTGTCTCTTGCAGTAGCTGTCTGTCTCTATCACTAGCTGTCTGTCTCTTTCACTAGCTGTCTGTCTCTTTCAGTAGCGGTCTGTCTCTCACTAGCTGTCTGTCTCTTTCAGTAGCTGTCTGTCTCTTTCAGTAGCTGTCTGTCTCTTTCAGTAGCTGTCTGTCTCTATCACTAGCTGTCTGTCTCTTTCAGTAGCTGTCTGTCTCTATCACTAGCTGTCTGTCTCTTTCAGTAGCTGTCTGTCTCTTTCACTAGCTGTCTGTCTCTTTCAGTAGCGGTCTGTCTCTTTCACTAGCTGTCTGTCTCTTTCAGTAGCTGTCTGTCTCTATCACTAGCTGTCTGTCTCTTTCAGTAGTTGTCTGTCTCTTTCAGTAGCTGTCTGTCTCTATCACTAGCTGTCTGTCTCTTTCAGTAGCTGTCTGTCTCTTTCAGTAGCTGTCTGTCTCTTTCAGTAACTGTCTGTCTCTTTCAGTAGCTGTCTGTCTCTTTCAGTAGCTGTCTGTCTCTTTCAGTAATTGTCTGTCTCTTTCAGTAGCTGTCTGTCTCTCACTAACTGTCGGTCTCTTTCAGTAGCTGTCTGTCTCTTTCAGTAGCTGTCTATCTCTTTCAGTAGCTGTCTGTCTCTCTTTCCCATAACAAGTCAATGAGAAGGAGCCAGAAACAGAGGTCAACTCCTGCTGTGACCTTTCCTTAAGCACAAACACACCTCTGAATGGCAGCTGATAATGATGAGCCTCTATTTTTAGACCTGAACTTTTCCTTTAATTGGGCCTCAGTCAGGGGTGTGTGAAGGTGTGATGTTGTTTCTGCTTCTTCTGTGAAAGTGCATTCCTTAAGATCAGATGTGTTTTTTTTTGTTGTTTTTTTACATTATATGAAACTGCAGCCAAATCAGATGACGCTTGTTTTCTGCATTAATGTTTCAAGGTCTAAAATGAACATATTCCAGCTGGGATAGTAAGTTTACTGATTTCATTCAGTTTACCAACATCAATTATTCATTAATCATTACCATCATTAATTATTCAGAGCACCTGAAGAAAACCGCGGGGAATTAGCGAGTGAATCTTGTGAAAACAGGTCAGATTTTTGTTTTATATTTTGCAAATAAAGACTATTTTTAGGACCCTTTTTTTAGGAGGATTTTTAGGAGGATTTTATAAAATGTTCATGATAATTAAGCAAATTCTCATACCATAATACCAGATACCGGATATTTAATCTGAGGTTTGTGTAATTCTGAATATATATATATACACAAATAATTAATATTGTTTATTTATTAAAATAGTATTGACATTTTTTAAACGTATATATATATATATATATATATATATATATATAAACAAACAAACAAACAGTCTGGGTGCGTATTCTGCGTAATGCAAATTTGAAGGGAAATCTGCTTAACTATCAAGAAAATAATGTGAAAAATCTTAACAGGCTTCAGTTTCTGTGTGCAGGATATAATATAATTGATTTACAAATAAAAATGTAACTGTCATTGGTTTGACTGACGAATCAAAACACAAGCACAGATGCAGCAGCCCGCAGCAATCCAGGTACAAAGCTTGAACTTGTGTTCTGTGTGTCTCAACCATCTGTGTGTGTAACGGTGTGTGTCTACGAGACAAAAAGTGAGAGTGCGTGTGTATATACTTGGTTACCTTGGCAACACATGATGGCTGATTTGCTGCAGCAGAAATAGTTTGATGATTCATTCTGTTGAGGACCAAACACACACACACACACACACACACACACACACACACACACACACGTTTGCTTACGTACATGGTCAGAAAGTCAGTTTCAAAGTTTTCAAAGTTTCAAAAATAACTCCGTCAGAATGTAATTAAGTAATAATATATAGAAGAGTTTGTGCTACTATTTCTCTCTCTCTCTCTCTCTCTCTCTCTCTCGCTCTCTCGCTCTCTCAGTATAAAGCTTATTCCATTAATGGATTAAACTTTATTGGCACTCATGTTAAACCCTGTTGCCATGGTCCACTCCTGCATTGTCATGGTAATGAAAACATCAAGTCACAACACTGCTAAAAGTGGGCTTATCATTACTTCTTAGTGCAGGAAGTATGTGTGTGTGTGTGTGTGTGTGTATGTATGTAGGTGAGTGTGAGTGAGTGTGTGTGAGTGAGTGAGTGTATATGTGTGTATGTGAGTGAGAGTGTAAATAAGTGTGTTAGTGTATGTTTGAGTGTGTGTGTG
The DNA here is from genome assembly GCF_965113295.1 of Leuciscus leuciscus. Lineage (NCBI taxonomy): Eukaryota > Metazoa > Chordata > Actinopteri > Cypriniformes > Leuciscidae > Leuciscus > Leuciscus leuciscus. Next base: position 4,255,985 of record NC_138733.1, on the reverse strand, counting down.
TGTGTGTGAGAGAGAGTGTGTGTGTGTGAGAGAGTGTGTGTGTGTCTGTGTGAGTGAGTGAGTGTGTGTGTGAGTGAGTGAGCAAGTGTGAGTGTGTGTGTGTGAGAGAGAGAGTTTGAGTGTGAGTGTGTGCGTGAGTTTGTGAGTGTGAGCGTGTGTGAGAGAGTGTATGTGTGTGTGTCAATACATTTAACAACAGACCAGATGTTACAACAGTGTGAGTATTTTCAGATCTAAGACTAGACAAATCTTAATCCTCTTGGAGAAACACATTCAGCTTGTTGACGTGGAAAGTCACACTGTTTTTTTTTATTTTTGCAGTGCGCTGTACACAAATATTTCTGTATGTAAATTACATTTACAGACACACCGACTCCATATCCCAGAGTGCAATGCACTCAACTACACCTTACATTACAGTTCATCCAGTGTGATAGATGAACCACAAATGGTATTGAGATTTTGGAAGCATTTTTACAATAATGCATTAACTAATACATGATACATTTGCAACAGTATTTATTAATTTTTCTTAATGTTAGTTACACTAAAAAAAATGGTTTCACTACTAGTAAACTTCACAAATATTTACAAAGAAACAGCAAAATTAACATCGAATTAATCTTGAATTTTTGAAGTAGAAAAACATTAATATTTTATTATAAAACATACTACAATAATCTTTTATAAACTTCGAAAAATGCTTGGACATCATGTAGCGACTGATGCGATTGAATAATTATTAATTGTACTGTACAAACGTACATTTGTTACTTTTTAATGTACATTTAATACATTAATTACTTATTAATTTTTCACAATATTTCAGTTTTCATCTGTCTAACATAACATAAACGTGCCAATTTCATGCCATCAGCAACTAAAGATATGGAAAGTGTTTCTCCTCGCTTTTATAAGTTGATAAGTGTATGTGTTTTGCTGTGATTATAAAGCAACATTATATGGTTACTTTGGCTAATTTAATTATGGGTAATAAAAATACAACCGTTATACGGTATCAGTTGTTCTCAAACAGTGGGACGCGAACCATGCATTATCGCAAGTCTGTTATTTATTTATTTAGCATTGTTGTTCCCTTAATAAGTAATAAAATCCAATTAACCAAATAATTGTGTCTCATAAAGACAGCAAAGTAAATATAGGCTAATGGACTTTTAAAAGGGAGGAGAAACACTTTCCATTATGTTTACTTGTTGATGGCATGAAATTGGCACACATTTATGTTTCTTGGTATTGGTAAGTCAAATTAGACAGATTAAAACTGTAATATTCCTAAAAAACTTTTTTACTTTTGTACAATAAATACTTCTGGTATCGCACCGGTCGCCACATGATGTCCAGTGAAAATCTGTCCTGAAGCAAAACCAGTTTTGAATCACTCCACACAATACCAGAAGGTCAACTGTGTGTCTCTTTCATACAGTCTCTCTGTGGGACGATGAGGATTTGGGTAAATGGTTAATCGGTGTGTTTGTGACCTGTAGATCCGATGGCCGAGAGACTCCATCTCTCTCTCTCTCTCTCTCTCTCTCTCTCTCTCTCTGTCTGTGATTAATAGCTCTGTTTCCATTATAGTCCCACAGTGATTTTATTAAAGTTAACTGTGTTTAGAGTGCAAGACAGAGACACAGACAGACACACACAGACAGACACACATAGACAGACACACACACACACACACACACAGGTTATTTCAGGAAATGAAACAGGCATATGAGGCACACACACACACACACACACACACACACACACACACACACACACACACACACACACACACACACACACACACACACACACACACACACACACACACACACACACACACACACACACAATCACACAGCAGGGCCAACAATGATGATGTCAGCTTACAGCTGAAGGGTTAAGAAGCTCTGATCGATCACTGCTTATTAACCAATAGGCAAAAATAAATAAAAATAATCACCCTTACCTGAATTGATTTTCAGCTTATTCTTTAAATAATCATGTTTAACTAGAATTCCCGGTGAAAAACTACATTACCCATGATGCTGTGCAGAAAATTCCACCAATCAGTTTCCACCTCTCTTTAGCTCCGCCCACTCCCATGAAGCACTACGAATGATGTAATCGCGTCGACCTCCCTACGCTCTCAAAATACTGAAATGTTTGTGTATATATATATATATATATATATATATATATATGAATGTGTATATATATATATATATATATATATATATATATATATAATATGTAAGGGTTAATGCACAACGAGGTGTCCATTGTCAGGTATTAATGGACGACGGCGAGGTGTGAACCGTCCGACGCGCAGCGGAGTCCCTTCCGCCGAAGTTCATTAATACCTGACAATGGACACCTCGAAGGGCATTAACCCGCT
>NC_138733.1:4101081-4248581 GCF_965113295.1 Leuciscus leuciscus | reverse complement strand
CGTATCTACCCGACTGGTGTCTCATTGCTCCTCAACTCGCTACTGATTCCAGCCAGCTCGTTGGCTCCACCTCTGGCTCTTTCGACACCAGCTCGGATCTGTGATACTGATCCCCAGGCTACACTTCAGTTCTCCAGGCCCAGTTCTCCACCTCGACTTGTCAGCCCTTTGGATCCGCCTTGGCTCTACACTCCCTCAGCTCCGCTGTGGTCCATCATCACTAAGACTCCACTGAGCTCTCTCATCCCTCCAGTTCCACCTTGGTCTCTCGTCACCCTGGTTTTGCTGAGGACTTCCGGGCCTTCGGCTGTGCCTCAACCCTCCACCCCTTCAGCTTCACCGGGATCCTCCTTCCCTCTGGTTCCACTGTGGTCCTTGCTCCCTCCGGTGTTGCCCCGTTCTGCCAGGTCCTCGTCTCCACCTCGGTCTCGAGCCGATAATGTCACCTCGGCCCTCCAAGCCTGCGATGTCAACCTTACGGCTTCGCCATGGTCTCCAGCTCGTCCCGCTCCACTGCCATTGGTCGATGCTCAGGCTCTGCCCTGTAGGACGTTTAGGACTTCGCATTGGCTCCTCCCTCCGCCAGTTCCACCTTGGTGTTCCTCTCTGCTCTCCCTTCCTGTCTCCACCTTCAGACTCTCCTTGTCCTCCTCCTAATTACGTTCAGCTGTCTGTCGTTAAGTTCCCCTGTGTATTTATACCCCGTTTCTGTCAGTTCATGGTCGGTTCTCGTCTATATGTGAGTAGTTTGTGTGATTGTTCCCGCTGCCTTCCTCCATGTATTATCTTCGTGTTTATCAAAGAAAGTTAGAATTTAGTCTTCCTCGTGTTCATTCTGAGAACTACCACATCAGTTGTGACAAATTATATATATTATTTTATTCAAAGTAATAATCTTTCATGTTTTAGTTTTTATAAAAACGACTAAAATTCATAATGTTTCATCAAAATAACTTTCTCCACTTCAGCAACAACCTTTTCCACTCAAGTATTGTAAGTATAGTATAATAAGACTTTGGGTTTTTTCAGTTAACATTGTTTTAATAAAATATTATTCTTCCTCCATAATCAGTCCATCCTGATCATCACAGCACTTTTACAAACTGTCGCCTGTGTCTCCATGGTGACTGATATTTTCCCCCTGTGAGTCGAGAGTGTCGTTCAGTCTATAAATAACTGGACAGACGGTTCGTCCTTCCATTAATTGGTCTGTTGATGAATCAGACAGTACATTATGATAGAGAAATTCATATTATTTTTCATCATCAATAATTCCATCATGCCAACAGAGGGATGGATGTTTTTCACATTGATGTTAATCTTTTTATCAATATTTTACAAACACACAGACAAATTCTTTAGAGAGACGAAATTGAGTTTCTGAGAAAGACTGTTATGATAGAAACACCTGAGTGACAAATAAAAGAGGAGAGCAAGAACAGTCTGTTTGATCCTGCAGTGAAAAACCAGAGTATGTCATTCATAGAAAACGCAACGTTTTAAACTTACATCAAAGAACCGTGTGTGTGAGTGCCTGTGTGTGAATGTGTGTGTGTGTTTGCTTGACTCCTTTGAAAATGAAAAACTGACTACTGAAGTCTCTTTCTTTCACTCTCTCTCAGAAAAACGTGGTAAAATGTGTTTATTATTGAACTTAAATCTTACAAAACCTGTCAAGAACAGTCATGTTTCACCTCAGAATCAAAAGAAGAAAATATATTTTGCATGATGATAGCTTACTTTATGATTTCTGCCATTTTGACAATTTTTAAATGAATATTAAACAATAATGCAATGTAATGTAATTCAAAAACTACATTGTAATGTATAGTGTGTGTAATCATATATATATACACACACACACACACACACACACACACACACACACACACACACACACACACACACACACACACACACACACACACACACACACACACACACACACAGAGCCTAAAACTAACTTTTTGCAGGTGACTTATAAAAAATATTTTTTACTGGCCATGAAACATTTTTTCAGGCAGTTTTGACACCAAAGTTTTAGATTCCAGTGAAAAATCACAATTCTCTATTCCACAATATTTAATACCACAGCTAAACTAGTAGCCTGACTAATATACATTTTCAACATTACCTGAAAACACAGGAATGTATTATTTGATCACTTTATAGAGTGAGCTATATTTGAAAATTACAATGAAATAAATTCTGTTTTATAAGTGAAATCACAAATAATTTTGTCATATTTCTATATTTTATCTGGAAACGACGATGTTGCTGTAGTAAACCTGAAAGCCATTCAATGATTCAGAATCAGATTTAATTAAACAATTATTTATATCTAAGAAGTGACTATTAATCTTGTTTATTTCTGATCATTTTGTTTTGGCTAGTAGAGGCTCTGAATGGCTGGTAACTTAAAATTTAATTTTCAAAGTTTCAAACCCTGTATATACTTTGTCTTTCCTTCTTGTTGTTGACTGTGTGAGATGTTCTCTGTGCACTTACAGTCCTCCTCTCTTTCTCCGCAGTCTGTTCGCAGTATTCCCGAGGAGTGTTCGCGATCTTCGGCCTGTACGACAAGCGCTCGGTCCACACGTTGACGTCGTTCTGCAGTGCGTTGCACATCTCTCTGGTGACGCCCAGTTTCCCCGCCGAGGGCGAGACTCAGTTCGTGCTACAGCTTCGGCCCTCCATCCGGGGGGCGCTAATGAGTCTTCTCGACCACTACGACTGGAGCCGCTTTGTGTTCCTGTACGACACCGACAGAGGTAAGGAGCGTCAGAAACACACACTCATCAAACATGTCAAAGCTCTGTGTCACAGCACTGAACTCATCAGGGGCCCGTAGTTGAACAGACTCAGGGTTACAGGGTTCACAAAACCAAACCAATCAACTTTCTCTGATCCTGAGTTTATGCATAACTATGGAGCACATGCATATGAAAGTGTGACATCAGTAGTGAACAGCCAATCAAAAGCTGTGAAACAGTGAATCTGCGATTCAATTCTCTTTTCTGCTGAATAATAAGAGAAAAAATATTACGATTTTGAACACATTTCAAATCTGACATTTATTTTAAAGTATGTGCACTTACCTAAGAAAGTACTTGTGTTATAAGATACATAGGTGAAGGTTAGGTTCAGGGTTAGTACGTAGTTATTACACAGTTATTGTAACTACTATAATAAGTACATAGTATGTACATGGGAAACAGGACTGTAAATTAAAGTGTGGTTACATTTTATTTTAAGGTGTCCATATTACAGTGTAATTATACATTTAATTACTGAGTAATAATAATTAACTACATGTACTTACTATAGGATTAGGGTTTGGTTTAGGGTTAGTTGCCTGTAACTACTGTTACTACTACAGTAATTACATGTAACATGTGTAACAAGGACACTGTAAAATAAAGTGTTACCCAAGTCATTTTAAAGCTAAAACGGCGAATTATGCCGGATAGCAAAATATTTTGTTGATTTTGTGTTGTATTTAGCGATCGTGGAATCGCGGAAAACTGGAGGGACTGTTTGATGTTACATCAGGATTTAATGAGCGTCAGTCTGATTCATCACCAATGACTTATTGACTATAAATTAGTCAAATGTTTCTTTTAGATATTTTTGGGATCAACACCAGATTGCTACTGTACATATCGAAAACATAAATCTATAAAAGACAAGACTGATAAACATATAAACAAATGAATATAAATATAAAGCTTAAATCTACACAATTATACCTTCACAAATACACACTTAAAAATGAAGGTTCTTTATTGGCGTCGATGGTTCCATGAAGACATCCACGGAACCTTCCATTCCACAGAAGGTTCTTTTTAGAATGTTCACTCTTTAACCCTTTAGAACCTGAAGCTAAAATAGGTGTTTTTCACATATTTAGATTTTTTGACTGTACAATTCTAAAACTATGTGCAAGGTGTCATATTTTTCAGGAAAAGATTAGCTTTCAACAAATTACAGTTATTGACCATTATTATGTGTGGTGAGTTTGTAAATAGAATTTAAATTGACAAAAATAAAAAAAACGAGAATAAATTGACTGATTTTTATTTTGAAAAAAAAAAAAACCCAGAAAAAATCATGAACGAAAGAAACTAACACTTTAAAGTTGAAAAATAACTATAATACATATATACAAGTCTTTTTTGTGACATTGGGTTGCACAGTTTTCATTTAGGACACTTTTTTTCATACACGCACACATACAAATGCACGCATTCATAGGCGGCAAGCACACATACACATGCACACACTACATGCTTAGATACGTGAAAGATAACGGCCATCCGCTTCCCAAGTTTCATTAAAAATCATCCCAATCCCCTCTTCTGCTGTCTAACACTTCTTTCGCCATGTGTTTGTTCGTTTCTTTTATTAGTTTATGCAATCCAACACACTCTTAACCTGCCGCGCTTCGTATCTCTCTGTTCAAATCCTTCCTTCCCGCTCTGCCAGAAAGCTGCTGTCATTTGCAGACGGAAAGCATGAAATTACCGTAATAAGCCGTATATTGCCGAAAAGCGCATGTAGTCTACTGTCAGGGGCGATTTAAATGGTTTTGATAGTGCAAACGGTTGAAGAGTTCAGGTAAAATGAATACAGCTTGCATGTGTCTGCGACGACACAGCCGGTTCTGAAGGCTTAAAGAGCCAGAAAATGCTTCTTCTATGTTTTGGAAGCTTTATTTTTAAGAGTGCGCACACATTTGCAGCACATCTGCGGTCTAACTCTCTTGTCTGGCAATCATGGGAGTCCTGGAGCGAGGCTAGTCCAGTCTGTGTGTGTGTGTGTGTGTGTGTGTCAGGCCTTGTAGAAAAGGAGAGTTTCCTGATATGGTTTGCCAGGCTGCAGTTGGCTGTTCTCCGGCCCAGTTTAAGCCCCAGCGCTGGGCCAGTGAAGGCCCGAGATCTCCCTCCTGCTGTTCTTCCACAGCGCGGAGGTCAGTGGAGCGTTAACTGCTCATCCTCGAGCCCAGAGCGACGCCAGAGTCATTCAGTCATCCGTGATCTGAGGCGAGAAAGAGAAGCTAATGGATCTACTCACATCCGCTTTCTTCCCTCATCTTCATTTTCTTCATCTCCTCTCTCGATTAATAAGCGCTGAGGCTTGAATTCGACCCCTAGTCGTTCAATACGAGTTGCTTTATCTGAGGAGCGACGCAGCATAATGTTTTTCCAGTCAATTTTGCTTGTCTTTTTTGTTGATTCCCTGCGGTTCATCCGGCTCGGAGGCACTAGCGTTGACCTCACACCTCCCGTCCACAGATCTGCATTGCGGAAATATCCCCGTCCGCTAAAACGTCTCCTCGGATCGCTCGCTAGCACACATGTGAAACGGTTAATCGCAGGGGAACGTCCGGCTTGTCTAGAGACGTTAGCATCAGCGGCAGCGGTGAAATGGAGTCAGGATGCTTGTGGAAAAAAGAAATCTGTTCATTTGATTCTCAGCTGATTTAACTAAACAAAAATGAACACTAAAATTCTTTCATTAAACTCTTTTATTTTTCTAAAAGCCTTTTGGCCAGAACTCTACTGAGACTTCAGATGTAAAACAACAAACAACGGTTTGTCTTGTAGCTTGATTAACACAGGAAAAGCTTATTAAAAAGACACTTTTACATTTATACAGGAACAGCAATGACATTAGCAGAAATGTCTTTTGGGTGTGCGATATTCACAAAAAATGATATCTCAATATTTTATGGGATATTGTTAAATGTGTGTAAAATGTGTGTTTTTTTGCTGATATCTCGGGTTGTTTAGGCCTGTCGTGGACAAGTTTTCATATTTCTCATGTTAGTTCACAGCAGTGACAGAAATTAACTTTTGCCACCTTAAATTGATTGGCATTTCTACCATTAAAAGATAATTTATTCCTAACCTTATTAGATGAATGCATAATCTTTTTTGTCAGATTTTTAAAAAACATATTATTAACAAATGAAATCATCAATAAAATCAATGTTTACACTGCAGAAGTGGCACAGAAGCTGCAAGCAGCTAAAGCAGAATTTACTCCAGGGTTCCCACGGGTTCTTGAAATCCTTGAAAGTTTGTGAATCGGAAAGTTCGGAAAGTTCGGGAAAATAAACATACAAAAATACGGATCCTTGAAAGTGCTTGAATTTATTTTGTGCAAGTTTTCTAGAAAAAGTTCCATATTATTCCCTCCGGTCCACTAATGTTTTATTTTGCCAACACTTTGTGGCCTATGCACACTAGCATTAGTTACGTGCATTACTAGCTTGCTTGATTTACGTTAGTCACGCGCATTTACGTTAAGTTCACGCGCGCACTAAACTACTATGATGGTGCCTCAACGTTTCATAGTTTCATGCAAAAATTAATACCAGATCATTTTAGAATACAGTATACAGTAGGATGTACTGAATATTCTTTAGTTTTATGCAAAACAGAAATACGACAAATAGAATATCAGATCTCTGTCTTATGAGACCCTGGATCACGTCACCAGTCTCGAGTCACACGGGTATATCTGTGGCAATAGTCAACAATACATTGTATGGGTCAAAATTATAGATTTTTCTTTTATGCCAAAAATCATGAGGATATTAAGTAAAGATCATGTTCCATGAAGATATTTAGTCAATTTACTACTGTAAATATATAAAACATGTATGTGTGTGAGTGAATGCTGCACAATCGCCAACATAAATGAACAACTTTAAAGAAGATTTTCTCAATGTTTTGATTTTTTTGCTCCCTCAGATTCCAGATTTACAATAGTTGTATCTCGACCAAATATTGTCCTATCATAACAAACCACACATCAATGGAGAGATTATTTATTCAGCTTTCATGTGATGTAAAATCTCAATTTCATAAAATTGTTCCATGTGACTGGTTTTGTGGTCCAGGGTCACATATGGCCAAATATTTATGCAAAAAGAAGTTGTGTTTAACACATGAAAACTGTAACAATGTGTCTTACGATGTAACCTTGCTCTCACTTGAAGTGTGTCCCCACATTAAGTCCTTGAATTTGAGTATTGGACCTGAAAGTCCTTGAATTTGAAGTTAACCAAGGTGAGAGAACCATGTTCTGCTATAAATACTGCTATGAGACTAATGTTTTAAACATAATATTTTGAACACACACACACACACACACACACACACACACACACACACACACACACACACACACACACACACACACACACACACACATATATATATACACACACATTTTGTTTTTAAATAAAATGCTTTAAATATAAAACTAAAACCTTGAGAGATCATTGAGTCATTCATCCATCTGATTCATTCAAATGGTTGATTCATTCAGGAATGGATTTATGAATGGATCGCTCAAAAATGCTGATTCATTCAGGAACCAAACATTGCTATGTGTTGCTCTGAGACACACAGTTGTTCTGTGTCTTTAAATGATTTAATCCATCGGTTCTGGCATGCTCACTTTAGCAGAGAAACTGGCCATCTGGAATGGACATGTTTGACCAGCAGTCCAGCACTTGGTTCTGCGCGAGCCTAATGGTTTGACACTTTGGCCAGTTTCTCACAACTGCCTTTTCTTCATGAACACTGACTTTACACTGTTGGTAAACTCTCAGCACTGCTGACCGGGAGCAACACAAGCCTCGAGTTTCCGAGAGACTCTGACCCAGTCGCAGTCTGGCCCTTGTCAAAGGCCCTGTTTACAGCTGGTATCAACCCTTTAAGACCGACGCTCCGTGTCTCTGTTTTAGAGCCGATAGAAACTGAAACCAAATGGCTAGCTCAATAATTCTTTTTGTATACAAAACCAGAGACGTTACACGTTCAGATCAAGCCAAGCGTTGTTTTCTCCCTCTAATGAGTCTGCACAGATTGTGTAATATGCGTTTACAACAAAAACACTAAAATGCATTGCACATCTTTGCACACATAGATCTGCGATTGATAGTTACGTCTTCCGATGGCTCATAGATGTAATTTTAATAAAATATGTAGAAAATTTTAGTTTTTTGTTTATTGCACTTTTGAGCTATATATCTAGTTACTACTGAAAATTACATGCATAGCCTTCAGATTGGGGGTGTAATAGCCTGGGAAAACCCAGACAACTTCCGGCAAATTTAGATTTGCTCTGCAAGTAGTCTGGCAAAGAGCTCATTCAAGCCCATTTCTAATCCCTCGAAATCGCGGCACCAATCAGTAACGTTGGGGTGAGCTTTACACGATGACGATCGCTCTGATTGGTTTTAGGTCTATCCAATTGCGCCCAGAGGCATTTGAGCGACGTCCGTTGGTGACGCCCCTTTGGAAATGAGTTATTAATGAAGCTTTGCCAGACCATAACTCAGTTACTACTGAGAATGGTCTGGTTTTAACCAGGCTAGGGGTGTAAGGATTGTTTTGATGTATGCCATATGAAAATGCTCAAAAGAATGACAGCACAGCATGTACAAATACTAGCCCTATTCGGACAGGATTAACTTTACGAGGGTAGATGGAGTGATGTAACTTTACCACAGGACGTCTGTAATATTAATGGCCAATTCGCACGGGATAAGAGATCTCAGTAAAACCAGCAGAAGTGGGAGAGTAACTCGCTTTACACACCGCCGTCACACTCGTGTGTGTATTAAACACATACAACCTATATTTATATATATATAACAGTTATGTCCGGTGGAACGATGTATTAATGAACTTCAGATTGGATTGTGTTGGTAATAGACACTTATCTAACGCTAAAAGATGTTTCGGCTCTAACAAGTGCTGTCGATCTTCTCTCTGATCTGATGGTGTGTGTGAAACACTTGAGTTTTGCCACAGACTCGTTCCAGCAACTGATGCTTTTTCAAGCGTCTCCATACTAGAAAAAACGCAGAAAACTACTTTTAAACAGGAAATATTTACGCACATATTAACAGCGGGGGATCAGGATCACCTGAGGTCATTTTCCCAGACCTTTTTACTGAAGGCAAAAGTCGGCGTAATCTTTACTGACATTGTCCGTAATGATCACTGAGATGAGACATTCGGACGGGACTAAAATCACAGAGAAGCTCTGGTAATTATTACTTTACCCCTCCTCTCCATGTTAAACTAGTCCTGTCCGAATAGGGCTCAAGATATACTCTGGTGGAAATGTTCAATGGCAGGTCATAAAGGGTTAAGAAGCTTTTTGATTGATCGGATCACAAGTGGACGACACTAAATACAGGTGTTAATGGGTCTAAAAGGTTTAGAGCTCGTCCACTTTCCAGAGGAAGTCGAAAACACATTCGACCGGATGTTTGGTAGTGTGTAAACGCTCATGTGACCGAATGTGTTCAAACAGCCACTGAACAGCGTCTTCTGTCGGTCTACTGACCTAACGCGTGAGCATTATGGGAAGAGCTCGAGTCAGATGGGGTTTAAACTGTCGACTTGAGACACAAGTTTGGTTTGAAGAGGAAGAACGAATCAAACACACTGTTCTCTCATCATTCCTGATGTCTAACACACACTCACAGTGTTCGGCTGATCTCGTGTGTGTCAGAGCAGAAACTAAAGCTGATGTTCTCAGTGTGTTTCTCAGTCGTCTCCGGTCGTGCTCATATGTAAATTACGTGAGCTTATTTCGTCCATTAGATCGAAAGATCTGAAAAATAGACCCTCCCCTCGAAGAAATCAGGACAGAAGTGGGTGAATGTGGACAAAAGTGACAGATTAAAACACCAGGTGTCTCTCTCATCTACTTGTGATCCAATTAACCAAACGCATCTTAACACCAGCTGTGAACAGGGCTGAAGTCTCTCAGATCTTTATTCCTGCCCATTTCTCCTGAATCCAACATGTTGATCATGAGAACCGATTGTTCGCTCACCATCTAATCTACCCAGACCTTAATATGTGGACTTGTTAGGAGATGATCAATGATATTTGCTTATGCGTGCCAGTATAAATTCAAGTAACACTTTATTTTACAGTGTCCTTGTTACATATGTTACATGTACTTACCATAGTAATAACAGTAAATTATGCGTAATTACATGTAACTAACCCTCAACCAAACCCTAATCCTACCCTAACCCTATAGTAAGTACATGTAGTAAATTAATATTACTCAGTACTTAAATATATAATTACACTGTAACAATGACACCTTAAAATAAAGTGTATCCTAAATTCACATACTGTGTACAGACACACATACGACATGAGGAGTGAGAGTCCATTCTGTCCACACACACACACACACACACACACACACACACACACACACACACACACACACACACACACACACACACACACACACACACACACACACTGAGGATTGTGTACAGAGGATTCTCCAGGTCTCTGTTGGCAGTCTGTGTTTACTGACAGGACAGCTGGTGCTATTTCCTTATTATTGTGTTTGTGTGTGTGTGTGTGTGTGTGTGTGTGTGTGTGTGTGAGAGAGAGAGCTCATGGTCATCTGTGGTCTGTCTGTGTGTGTTGTGGTTTGTGTTATATCTGTTGCTCTCACATTCAGACGCTGCATTTGTCCTGATGTCCAAAGTCCTGTGGTGCGACTAAGGGCCAATTTAAAGGACATCTGTTGCTCTTGGCCGACATAACTGGCACACCGAGGCAGAACACACACGGGACATTTGGACTGGAGATGAAGCCAGAGCGCGCGCACACACACACACACACACACACACACACACACACACCTGTAGAAACATACACACACGCACAGTCTGGAAAGGTGAATTCAAAAGTGTCAGTGTCAGACATTTATAATGTTACAAAAGATTCTATTTCAAATAAATGCTGTTCTTTTAGAACTTTCTATTCATCAAAGAATCCAGGAAAACAAAATGTATCACAGTTTCCACAGAAATATGAACTGTTTTCAACACTGATAATAATCATAAATGTTTTTTGAGCATCAAATCATCATTATTATACTGATTTCTGAAGGATCATGTGACACTGAAGACTGGAGTAATGATGCTGAAAATTCACAGGAATAAATTACACTTTACTATATAATCACATACAAAACAGTTATTTTATATTGTAAAAATATTTCAACATTTATTTACTGTATTTTTTATCAAATAAATGCAGTCTTGATGAGTCTTCTTTCAAATAAATATAAAAAAAACTTAATTATTCCAGACTTTATTTTGACCGGTAGTGTAAATCTCTCAAGTATCAACTTTGTCTCCCATTTTTATTCAAAACAAGCTCAAATGAGACTGTCCAACTGTTGACATACAATAAGTGTACAAAACTATTATCCGATCATTTGCTCTTGGAAGAATTTGGAGAGAACGGATGAGAAATGAGTTAATCTTAAAAGTCTACATTTCCAGGAGACGTAAGCAAGCGTGTCTATCCGCGCTCCATTCAATGTGTATAACTGAGATGTACGAATATATGCATTATACGCATGTTAAAGGGGCGGCTGATTATGATTTGACTTTTCTAACTGTAGTTAGTGTGTAATGTTGCTGTTTGATCATAAACAACATCTGCAAAGTTACGACGCTCAAAGTTCAGAGCAAAGGGAGATATTTGCTTTTAAAGAAATCGCTTTTTAAGGACTACAACAAACGGCTGGTAGAGACTACACCACATTCCTCCCTGGTTAGTGACATCACCAACCCTAGAATTTACATAAACCCCGCCCCCGGAACACGATTTATAGATTATCAAGACAGAATATGCTAATCAATGACTAGAAGATAACTACACATCAGCGACATAAATTCATCAACTAACCATTCAGAAATGTTGTCTTGTTATCACTTCTTGAGTCTCTCCATCATTGTCTGACTCCGGTTTGAACATAAAAAGCTAAACGTTTTTGAGATTTTCAGTGTGTGTGTGTGTGAGGTAAAAGGACACAAGCTCTTGAAGCTCCGCCCCCTGTGCCGGCAGCAGCAGCTCATTTGCATTTAAAGGGACAGACACTAAAACGGTGTGTTTTTGCTCACCCTCAAAAGTGACAATTTTAACATGCTATATAAAAATATCTGTGGGGTATTTTGAGCTAAAACTTCACATACACACTCTGGGGACATCAGAGACTTATTTTACATTGTGTGAAAAGGGCATTATACCAGCCCTTTAATGTAAAGATATACTGTGGCATTAGAACACACGCACATGAGTGTTTCTGTGGTGTTCTTGCTAGGATACGCGATCCTGCAGGCCATCATGGAGAAGGCGGGTCAGAACGGTTGGCAGGTCAGCGCCATCTGTGTGGAGAACTTCAACGACGCGAGTTACCGGAGGCTTCTGGAAGACCTGGACCGGCGGCAGGAGAAGAAGTTTGTCATCGACCTCGAGGCAGAGCGACTCCAGAACCTTCTAGAGCAGGCGAGGACCACAGCACAAACTTTACAATATTAATGTTTACCCCATCTACTTTCTTCATAGTACACACACTCCCGGTCATAATGTCAATGATTCATCTGAGCACGTTATTCCTATTAAAAAAACTGTCTTTATAATCTTTCACCAAAATGTAATCACTTATTTTTCGATTCCTCCAAACCTCCAAGACACTTTATTCACTATCAAACTATTCACTACCCACAATGGATAAAATTAAATGTTCCCCTACATTATTAATCTATATATTTTAATTTAATTTAAAATTTTCATTACATTACAATAATGTGGATTTTTTTCATCTTCACGGAAATATGTCACAATACGGAATAAAATCATTTGCGAATGCCATTTCATATTGATTTTGAAATTATTCTACAAATATTTAAAATGCATTAAAAAAATTTTTTCATAAATATTTATTTAAATATTTAGATTCAAAATAATAATAATTATATAGATTAAATTAAAATAATTGTATATTAAAATTACTATATAGATCTAGTGTAAGCACTCCCAATATTTTTCCAATAAATATATTTTTAAAATGTAAGATTCTTAAATATACACATTTAAAAATATATTTAAAAAATAAAGTGAAGTGTAAATATTGACTTCTAATATAAATATAAATATTTCTAATATTTTTTAATATTTAAAAACAGTTTTATAATTCCAAAAAATATATAGCACTGTAAGTGCTTTGAGCCATTTTGCTAAATAACATTGAAATTATTCAATTTTTTTAACTTTAATAAAAAAAAAATATTTTTTCATTTTTAAATATTTAGACATTTAAAAATATATTTAAAAAATATCATAGTGTAAAAATGTAAACATTAATATTTAAATATTTCTTATATTTTTAAATTTAAAAAAACATAGATTTATCATTTAAAAAATGATAGTGTTGTAAGCATTTTGAGCCATTTTGCTAGATGATTCTGAAATAATTTTGAAATTTGTAAAATGTAACATTCTATAGATTTTTTTATATTTAGACGTGTAAAAATGTAAATATTAATATGTAAATATTTCTAATATTGTTAAATATTTTAAAACATAATATTATACTTTTTGCTAAATGACATTGAAATTGTGCTACAATTTCTTAAATGTTTTTCAAAAAATATTTTAAATATTTTTAAATATTTAGACAATAAAAAAAAAACCATACATATGAGTTGTTTTGCTTACTCACACCAGACTTCTCAACTAATGTCATGTCAACAAACCTAAAGGTGCACAATGATTGACAGGCAGATAGCCTTTCTGATTGGCTATAAGAGCACAGGCCGCCTCCCACACTCATCTGTTGCTGTTTGCAGAGCTTATGACTGTCACAGCCACACACACACACACACACACACACACACACACACACACACACACACACAAAACCTATTCCAGTACTATCTGTCAGGTAGCAGGAGCAGTTTATGGGTTGCACTCCAGAATACTAAATCGCTTACAGCACCTTTAAAAGGAAAGGCATAAAAACACAAAATCTCAGAGAGCTGGAGGGATCACAGAGCGAGACGAACGATCAGTGCTTTCCTTCTCGCCTGCGATTTGTTATTTCCTCTGTTCTCTCTGTTCCTCACACACTCTGCCTGTCATGTGCAGTGAAACTCACAGTAACACGATGTACGGAGAGACAGAGAGACGAGAGCAAAAGACTGCTGCCAAACAACCTGAAACTGACACATCACAGCGACCCGAGCTGAAGTTAAAGCAACTTCGCCCATTTTAAACGCGCTTTGTATTGTTAAAATGTCAGTAGCAGGACTTAGCATTCACGTGTTTGCTCATCAGCCACTGTGAACTAGTGGTTTTCCAAAGTTACCAGGCACTCAGCATTTCCACTGGCCACCATTTTGACATCAATTCCATGGGGAAAAACTGCAAAATAGATAGTTTTAATATTGTCTCATCTTTGGCGGCCGGTATATTAGGCTACTGTCACTTTAAGAGCTGACGCACAGATCCGTTATACTGTTTTATATCACCAATATAGTGTCTTTATGTGCTGCACTTAATGAGTAATATTATTCTCAATACGTGCAATCCCACACCGAAATTCAAGCCCTGTAACACCAACAATACTCATCCAGTGCAAATGAATGGAGTGAGTGAGGAGAGGCGGGTTTGTGTGTCACTCGCTGTCGGAGAGATGAGAGAGAGAGAAAGAGCAGCTGGTATCATGTTTCCTGCGGAAGAGCTTCAGATATTTCAGTATCGATATGTATAGAAAAATCTATATTTTTGACAACACTAGTTTGCACTTAGTTTATTATTTCAGATGCCATTTTAAAAAGACTACAATTGAAAAATGTATATTATATATAAAACTCAACCCACCAAAGTGTCCAGAGGAGTGACTGTGTTACACATCACTGATGAAATACACACACATTTAGCGGGTGTTAATGTCAAGCCCTGGTCGGTACGGTAGTATATGAGCAATGTTTACTCGTTCTCCGTGTGACCTGGGACGAGAAATTCACGTTTATTTGTCGGAAAAGCAAAACGCGTCAAAAGATTCTATTTCAAATAAATTCTGTTCTTTTGTACGGAAGCGTATTGCATTCACTTGAGAAAAAAATATCTACTCTGTTTTTCTGAATTAATGAGTTAATTATCTCAGAATTACGAGATAATTTTTCATGAAAAAAAAGTTTTTGCTCTGTTTTTCTGAATTAACGAGTTAATTATCTCAGAATTACGAGATAATTTTTCATGAATAAAAAGTTTTTGCTCTGTTTTTCTGAATTAATGACTTAATTATCTCAGAATTATGAGATAACTTTTCATTTAAAAAAAATTGCTCTGTTTTTCTGAATTAATGACTTAATTATCTCAGAATTCTGAGATAATTAAGTCATTAATTCAGAAAAACAGAGCAAAAACTTTTATTCATGAAACATTATCTCGTAATTCTGAGATAATTAACTCGTTAATTCAGAAAAACAGAATAAAAAAAAAAAAATTATGAAAAGTTATCTCATAATTCTGAGATAATTAAGTCATTAATTCAGAAAAACAGAGCAAAAACTTTTTATTCATGAAAAATTATCTCGTAATTCTGAGATAATTAACTCGTTAATTCAGAAAAACAGAATAAAAAAAATTTTTTATGAAAAATTATCTAGTAATTCTGAGATAATTAACTCGTTAATTCAGAAAAACAGAGTAGATTTTTTTTTCTCAAGTGAATGCAATACGCTTCCGTACTTTTGCACTTTCTATTCATCAAAGAATCCTGAAAAAAAAAATGTATCTCAGTTTCCACAAAAATATGAAGCAGCACAATTGTTTTCAACACTGATAATAACACTTTTTATATCATTTTTGAGAGGCTGAATACAAAAAACTAAAGTCTCACCATTAAAATCCATGTCCCAAACACACAAATAATAATGCTCTATATATGCAGCCTACTATATAGGGTCATATACAACGCGTGATAAAAGGCTATTTTCCATGTTAGTCAGAGTGTGTGTCCTAACCAGGCGCGACGGCGACACGCGACGAGTCTATTTTAGAAACGGTTTCTATTTTTCTGCGACGTCGCGCTGGAACAACAAACACAAAGTGTGGCGATGATCATCTCAGGTACTGTTTATGTGCTTTATTTAATGTTAAAAGTGTGTAATGTGACTTTGAATATAATTTAGTGCTCCAGCTTTGTGGCTGTAAAAGCAAAAGTGGATAATTCTCCTCAGATCTTGAAATTAAACAAATGGAAACAAGAACGTTCAAACTGTGAACAAACAAGTGTATTCTTTGACAAAGATTGTTTTAGTAACTCAGTAGCCTGTGTATTTTTAATAATGTTTAAATGGTGTAATATTTGTGAATTTGATTATGTAGCTCCTTATCTATTTTCTTGCGAGTGCCGTCGAGATTACTCTCTGGTGCCACGCACTCGCCGCGAGACTCCGCCCACACGCTGTTCTGATTGGCTGTGGGTTTTGATTGATTTTGTGTGACTTATGTATTTATGAACGAATGGCTCGTTTTCAAATCTTGATCACCATCAATAATACATTATTTATCGGCTTCAATATATGGGCAACATTTTCAGGCTGATAACGATAACATTAAAAATGAACATATATCGGTCGATGCCGATATATCGTGCCTCCATATAAATTACAGTTCACCATATATTCACAGCTATTTCAAACTGAAATAATTTAACAATATTACTGTATTTTTTGATCGAAAAAAAGGCAGCCTTGCTGGTCATAAGAGACTTCTTTGAAAACCTTATGATGGCTGGTGTACATTAGCGCTGTGGCGTGATGTGTATCAGCGGTAATGATGTTGGAGTCACAGCTCAGCTCTCAGTGTGTCTGATCTATGAACTCTGAGATTGCAGGGTGTGTTTGATTGTTGCACGGTCCGTCTGTTCCTCGGGCAAGACCTCGAAAGGTGCCCATCTATCAGCCTGACAGTAGATTTGGCAAATACAACCTCACACACACACACACACACACACACCCCGTCTCGCAGTTGGACATCGTCAGGTACAACATCAACAGAATGTTGTCTCTACACGAGCTGCCAGTCCTGCCAGCGTGTTCCTGGATCTGGCATCTCACACAGACACCGGTTACACACCAGACCAGGGCTTTTCCAGCTTTTATATGCCACGGACTCCCAAATATGATCATCCGGAAATGTAACCAAACAATGAAGTAATATTTTAAATCTAAAATTAAGTTACTTTATAATATTTCTTTCTAGTCATTATAGTAATGCACAGTAAAATTTATTATTTATTTAATTTTATTCAATTTTTTTTTCTATTTGATCAATATGTTGAATTTTTTTTAATCTGATTTAATATTTAACAGATTTATAACTATTATGGTTATTTTAATAATTTTTATTCTAATCTAACTTATTGATTATATACTTTTAATGTATAAAATTGTTTAGTCATAGTAATGTACAGTTAAATGTATTATTTATTTAAATTTTAATCAAATGTTTATTTTTGTACAATTTTATCAAAATGTTTAGTTATTTTTTTATCTGGTTTAATCTATTTAACAGATTAATAACTATTATTATTTGTTTTAAATCACATTTTTATTCATATATTTATTTTTAATCTAACTTTGATTATACACATTTAATATATATATATATATATATTTTTTTTTTTACTTTTTCAAATTGTTCCTCTAGTCTAGACTTTTCTAAAACTCAAGCATGAATACACCATACTGGACTTCTGAAAGCACAAGAAAATGGCTCCTTATAAAATCACGAGTGTAATTTTGAAATCAAATTGGCCACAACACAAAAAGAAGTTGAATGGGAATTTTAACTGGATTGAAGGGAAGAGTAGAAATAGAGTGCACTCTTTCAGCAGCGCTGGTTCCGGAAGTATTTCCTCCATTCATTTCTCCGGGATTTTGAAAAAGTCTTTATTAAAGCGTTATAAGCCATGAACCAAACCAGTTAGTTACGAGGAGAATCATTACATTACAGACTTTGATTTGAAGCAAAAAAGTAACTATATATATAAAAAAAAACTATAGATAAATATACAACTATTGATATAAAGATTGATTTAAATATGATGTACAGGTATGTATTTACCTGCCATGGACCAGATGATTTTTTATTTTTTATTATGTCCTGATACATAAAACCATAGAACTCAAAATGGTGTACTTTCTTTTTCACATGACTGTATATGGACACGTCAGAGAGAAGAGGACTGTGTGAGGGCAACATTTACCTGAGGAGTAAAAACAAAATTACACACACACACACACACACACACACACACACACACACACACACACACACACACACACACACACACACACACACACACACACACACACACACACACACACACACACACACACACACACACACACACACTTCAGTTCTCTAATTGGTGAGGGTTTTTATCAGAATCATGGGTAATGTAGTTTTTAACCAGGAGTTCTGCCACTGAACAGGATTATTTAAAACAAAAAGGGTTGAAATAATGCAGGCAAATGTCTTCAACAGAAACATATACGGCATGGATTAACAACCTCGTTGCTCACAGTAGGTCGGTCTTTAAAGTTTTATAAGTTATCTTTATAATCAATCCCTCTACGGAGTAAATGCATCGGATTTGTGCTTCGGGATCCGACTTCTGCACTCAATACATTTGTATTTCACTTATGCATTTAAAACATTCATCCATCCATTCAAATAGGCCTATAAAAACTTCATATGAACTATATTTTAAACTTTCAAAGAAGGCTTTGTCAGGTTAAAACTGTGAATTTCATCAAATCTGAACTGCAATTAGTCTTTTCAATTAGTCTTTTCCCTATTGTGATGAATAATAGTTATTTTTATTAGGGCGGGGCTTGATTTTGTCCGTGGGGAATTGATTGGATGGTTGTGGTTTGCTATTGGTGGATCTCATGTGAGTGACAGGTTTGGCCCCGCCCTCGTCCTCAGAGAAGAGATGCGAGAACCAAGGGAAGTTATTTTGATTCAAGATTACAAGGGAACAAGGATTTAAAAAAAATCAAATAATGATTTGCACGGATAAATGATTTATAATAATATTCCATAAAAACAACAATTGTCCATTTTGATTTCATGGTGACTTTAAAAAGCATTTCTGAATGTCTGATGGGACTTAAAACTGTAAATGCAATGTTTATATCACACACACTTTCACAAAAATGTTCCTTATATTTCTCTCTCTCTCTCTCTCTCTCTCAGATTGTGAGTGTGGGGAAACATGTAAAAGGATACCACTACATCGTGGCTAACCTGGTGAGTCCTGGCACTGGTTTATCCAGCTGAGTGAGAGAGAGCGGCAGTGATGGAGCGCTCGAGGAAATGAACAAATGTAGAGGACAGCGTGTCCTCTGGCCGTAATTCTCTGTGATGGAGCTGAGCCACTTTATTTCCCCGAATAAACCCCCAGACTAGAATTACATGTTGGCATGTTTGGCATCATTTGTGCTCCAGACATTCCTCACAAATCATGCGTGCTGTTACTTTTAAGTGAACAGATGCACCATTTTCACCTGCAACATTTACACAGAGACCTCCTTTTTTTACTTCGTTTATTAAGAAACCACATCGTCCACACCCTAGAAACATGGTGTCTCACATTTTCTTCTTCTTGGGTGATAGATTGGTCTGAAATGGTGGTTAGTCTCAGGGAATTTGCCGTCTTTTTCATTTTCGGAGACTCTGACTATGATGGACCGCTGAACCTGCACTTTGTTACGAGTGATTTATCGTTGCTTATTTGTGCTGTGCCTTAACTCTGTGTTGACATTTGTTAGTGTGTCAGCATGTGGGATATTAAGAAATGTTATAACTCACTCTGCCTCACATTCGTTCAATTCATCTCCCGTTTTCCATCTCCACCTTTTCAGTGAATCGGCTTCATTCGCCCTCACTGTAATTTCCTCTCTCCCCTGACAGGGTTTTAAGGATATTTCTCTTGAGAGGTTTATGCACGGCGGGGCAAACGTAACCGGTTTCCAGTTGGTGGATTTCAGTAAACCAATGGTGATCAAACTAATGCAACGCTGGAATAAACTAGACCAGAGGGAGTATCCAGGATCTGAGAGCCCACCCAGGGTAAACGCAAATACATTCACAACATAATTAAACCCAAGTGCAAACACC
This sequence comes from Leuciscus leuciscus, assembly GCF_965113295.1. NCBI lineage: Eukaryota > Metazoa > Chordata > Actinopteri > Cypriniformes > Leuciscidae > Leuciscus > Leuciscus leuciscus. The sequence goes on along the minus strand of NC_138733.1, from coordinate 4,228,527 downwards.
AATAAACCAGAATAACAAACAATACCAATTGAGAGCGTCATTATGTGCACATGCTTTTAAAGACCTTAGGTAACAGCTCAAAGATTTGTGCTATAAACACTAATGAATAATTCCCTTTCGTCATTCTTTGCGCAGCAAACAGCAGGTTGCAAATCTGATGCTGTAATACTGTCAGACACATGTGGCAGAATTCCAGTCACAGATGTTTAGCCAATCAGACTGTGACAGGACACGTTCTCCGTCAAGCTTTAGCCAATGAGAAGCTGCCCAGTGATATTTGAGTCAATTACGCCATGACGGACTGCAGCCGGAGCCGCATTTTAACCCGTCTGGTGGGAAATGTGTGAAATGAAGTCAATGTTTACATTGTTTTGATGCCCTAGTGAAAAATAAATATACCAAAATGTATTTTTAAATGCATTTATTTTATGCTGGGTATACTACCAATACATATAGATATTTATTTGCTTAATATAAAAACCTTGCAATTGTACTTTTGGTATACTTTAAGTCTGCTAAATTGGAACAATTAATTTTGTACTTAAAGGAGCCATATGTAAGATTGTGGCCAAAACTGGTACTGCAATCACTTTCAAATTACTGTAGAGCGGTGTATCCCCTCCCCCTCCTCCCTGACTCGAGGTTGCCAGATAGGCTGCAGGATCCAGCAGGAACGTTTGTAGCTGCAGCTGTGGTAACTAGAGCAGAGCTGGCAACCCGGATGCCGAAACACTACTGACTTCGTGATTGGTAGATCCAACATGACAACATCAGTTGAGGGCTGCAACTTCACTTTTAAATGACAATATCCTGGCCAGACTTACTGTTGTCAGTGATATAAGTATTTGAAATGAACATGATTTCTTAATGTCTAGTGACATATCAGGGCCATTTTATGATTAATTGAAATACATTTCTTACATACTTTAATGCACATTAGTTTCCGGAAATAGTGCTGAGGTCCAACTAAAGATATACTTTAATACATTTGATTGTGCTTAAACGTAACTATTGCAAGTATACTTTAAATATCTTGCATTTTAAGACTGATATTATACAGAGATCATACTATCCTTACTAATAGTGTTATTAAAACAAATTTAGGCTTAGTATTAAGAAATTTGCATTGTGCAGTAAAGAAGTACTCCAAAATAAAGTTTAATTACAATATTTATATCAGTAGCCCAAGTCTCATGGGATATGTCAGTAAATATGTTAATGGATTTGTCCACTTTTAGTATGAAATTACTTTTAGTATGAAAACGTATTTTAAATACATTTTGGTATAGGTGTTTTTTGTTTTTTTTACCAAGATACCATTTTAATTATCCAAGAGACAAATTCACAGCCTTGGGAGGAAGTGACATTTGCTTTTTTCCAAGGAGCACATGTCCTCCTTAATTGAAAAATGTAACATTTTAACAAAAAACTAAAAACAAAAAAAACATTGAAAAAAATGGGCCATAATTACATATATCTACACATACTATATATCTAAAATGTGAGGACCAAATGTGAGTGAAACACTTGCACCATCAAGCTTATGCGGTACCACACAAAATTATTACAGTTCTCCCTAACTGGAAAACAGTACAAATCTACTCATTTAGATGATTTTGTGCTGCATCAGATCAAAAAAAGTAGCTTTTCCCCTCTGTTGAGAACATTGAGATCCTTCTCTACTCCCATTGATTAGCACTTCCATCCTGCAGTCCCTGCTATAAATTATCAGAGAACATCAAACCAATCTTTACAGGTTTATTAGAGCACACTGTAGAGGCAAGATCCTTGACTACCTCCATCTCTTGAGCGCTCTTGATTTTCTGCACCTCACTCTCTGACTCCCCCTTTAATGATTATTGTTTGTTTCTGTCTTTCCCTCGATGTTAATTGGATGTTATTATGCCTCTGCTACAACCATAAATCTTCATTTCCGCTGATCAAGTTAATTCATAATGTCTTGTGTCAGTGCAGATGCAGCCGCTGAGGCTCGTTCTGTCTTACTGGGTCAGATTTACTCATGCAAATAGCCATGCTTTTGTATTTGTTTATGGAAATAAGAGATGAAAATCCATTTTTATTTTTGGTGAGGTTGGTGAGGAAGAGAAAAACGATGAGATCCCTGCACTGCTTTCCCCAGCAATCCCTCTGAATCTTTACTGCTCTGTTGCAACATCTGTACTGCTTTACAGCTAAATAGCTTTTCCAGTAACAAGTAGCGGCATCGCTACATTGCAGTTTTGTCACATTGCATTACGCACACAGCCTTACAAGCAAGCAGGCGGAGGCAATAATCAATGTGCTCACCTAGAATGCCCTCTCTGTTGCATTTACATCTACTTTAGGCACTACGACAGCTCAGCATTACATTTGATATGTGACAGTAAGGAAGCATGGGTAATGTAGTGTGAATTTACATAAAATTTTCCTTTTACCCTTTTAGTACACATCATCATTGACGTATGATGGTGTGCTGGTGATGGCGGAGGCGTTTCGAAATCTGCGCAGACAGAAGATCGACATCTCTCGCAGAGGCAATGCTGGAGACTGCCTGGCCAACCCAGCTGCTCCTTGGAATCAGGGCATCGACATGGAACGAACTCTGAAACAGGTGAGAGCGGGTGGGATTGTGGAAGACAGATGAAAGCTGATGGGATGCTGTGAGCCAGGTGAGAGTGGGCGGGAATCTGTACGACAGGTGGGAGTGGGCGGGACTCTGTACGACAGGTGGGAGTGGGAGGGAATCTGTACGACAGGTGGGAGGGGGAGGGAATCTGTACGACAGGTGGGAGTGGGAGGGAATCTGTACGACAAGTGGGAGTGGGATGGAATCTGTACGACAGGTGGAAGTGGGCGGGACTCTGTACGACAGGTGGGAGTGGGAGGGACTCTGTATGACAGGTGGAGGTGGGAGGGACTCTGTACGACAGGTTGGAGTGGGAGGGAATCTGTACGACAGTTGAGAGTGGGAGGGAATCTTTACGACAGGTGGGAGTGGGCGGGACTCTGTACGACAGTTGAGAGTTGGAGGGACTCTGTACGACAGGTGAGAGTGGGAGGGAATCTGTACGACAGTTGAGAGTGGGAGGGACTCTGTACGACAGGTGGGAGTGGGCGGGACTCTGTACGACAGGTGGGAGTGGGAGGGACTCTGTATGACAGGTGGGAGTGGGAGGGAATCTGTATGACAGGTGGGAGTGGGCGGGAATCTGTTCGACAGGTGGGAGTGGGAGGGAATCTGTACGACAGGTGGGAGTGGGAGGGAATCTGTACGACAGGTGGGAGTGGGAGGGAATCTGTAAGACAGGTGGGAGTGGGAGGGAATCTGTACAACAGGTGGGAGTGGGAGGGACTCTGTACAACTGGTGGGAGTGGGAGGGAATCTGTACGACAGGTGAGAGTGGGCGGGAATCTGTACGACAGGTGAGAGTGGGCGGGACTCTGTACGACAGATGGGAGTGGGAGGGAATCTGTACGACAGGTGGGAGTGGGAGGGAATCTGTACGACAGGTGGGAGTGGGAGGGAATCTGTACGACAGGTGAGAGTGGGCGGGACTCTATATCAATGGTGACAATGGCTGCATCCGAAATCGCATACTTCCTTACTATATAGTAGATGAAAAACAGTATGTGACAAAAGTAGTATGTCCGAATTTACAGTACTCGTGAGAGTTGGCATAAGTTCCTGATGACCTTCATCCGGTGAGATTCTGAAATATGGCATATGAATGTGGTACATCCAGATTACACTCATACTACACACACTCATACTATATACAACAAACTATTGTAACAGGTAACAGTGGGCATGACTCTACAGGTGAGACTGGGCAGGAGTCTGAAAGGTGAGTGTTGGTGGGACAGGTGGGAGTGGGTGGGCTCTAAGACAGGTAAGACTGCAGGATGCTGTCTGAAATGTGTGGACAGGAGTCTGTACAACAGGTGGGAGTGGGAAGGACTCAACATAACGGGTGAGGCTGGGCAAGATGCTGTCTGACAGGTAAGACTTAACGGGTGCTGTCTATGAGAGGTGAAAGTGAGGTAAGAGTGGGCGGGACTATACGCAGGTGGGAGTGGGCGGGGCTTTCCTTGAAAGGTGAGAGTGGGTGGGACTCTGTATGACAGAGAGGACTTGGCGGAACTTCATGGGGGCTTTAAAACTGCAACATGCAAAGGATGTTGCATAAATTTGCTATCAAAGTGGTTTAATCACTCTGACACTACTTTTAACTCATCTTAAAGGTTTTATCCACTCAGCAAAATAAATAAATGATACTTTTTGTTCCATGCTTACCAAAAGTGATGTGTGTAACTGTCTTACTAATACTTATTTGTGTGTGTGTTTGTGTGTGTAAAGGTGAGAATCCATGGTCTCACTGGGAATATCCAGTTTGATCATTATGGACGTAGAGTCAACTACACCATGGACGTCTTTGAGCTAAAGAGTAACGGCCCCCGCAAGGTCAGACATACAACACACTTTCATGCATTTAGACACACACAAGCAACATTTATAGAGATACACACCGTAAATTCACCCAGAAGCCCACACACACACACTGGATTGATTACCCTGTCGTCCATCATCTGCAGATCGGTTACTGGAACGACCTGGATAAATTGGTCTTGGTCCAGAATGAGCTATCGATGGGCAACGACTCCGCTATGGAGAACAGGACGGTTATCGTCACGACTATAATGGTAATGTACTCACAACCACCAACATCTGAGGTCTTACACACATAGCGCCATCTAGAGGGAGCAGGACATATTCCATCAGTTAGACATACTTGAATAAAACTTGCTTGCTGACTGTATTGGTGAGAGAAACAAGGAAAGAAAGCGAGCCAGTGAAAGAGAGAAAGAGAGAGAGCTGATGATGCAATAGTTCATTTATCATGTTAAACTCATCAGTTATGCCATATATAAGGGAACAAGGGGGTTACACTGAAGATAGAAGTTTACAAATGAGTATTAGGTTGATGTTTTAATTGCCACAGTAACCATAGATTCCAACAAATCAGCCGTAGTTATTAAGGAAACATCCCACTAGCTGACTAAAAACATCTTGATTTTGGTCAGCGGTGTCACACCTACCGACTGTTTTTGCTGAAAAGTCGAAAGTCTGTCACATTCAGCGATAAATAATGGATGAGATGACAGACTGAAAGACTGCCTGTGACATTTTCATCCCTATTCTGTCACGGACTGCTGAAATACGAACAGGAGCACCATGCAAGCAATTATAACAGAATGAATGTATAGACGAATATTCAGATGCGCTATGTGACTTTGCATTCGATGTCAATTCTTAAGCCTGAGAACATTTACATTTACATTAATGCATTTGGTAGACGCTTTTAACCCAAAGGAACTTGCATTGCATTCATGCATTCTCTGGCAATGGAGCCTACCAACATGACCTTGACTCTACTGTTTTAAGCTCCAGGAATGCCATATCACGCACAGAAGAAGCTCACTGGTCACTGCCAAGACCATGAGAGCCGCCCACGTACAGGCTCAGATTATTTCAAACTAGCTAAAAGTTGCTTCAAAGTTAGGGGGCATTAACAAAAAAGTTAAGTCGCTATCTGACCTCGGATTCTCCAATAGAGAATCTTCTACAGTTTGAAGCCCAAAGCTAAAAATCGATTAGAAAGACACCAGTATTAAAGCCCTACAAATTCAGAGCCTTTTAGCAGCTGAAATTAGCAGTTCATATTTTTGAAAAGAGGCATCTGAACAAATCTTTTCAGTAGGATTGGATATTGTTTGAAATTTAGCAATTCAGATTCCACTTATGCAAAAATATGCAAAAATATGCAAAAATATGCAAACAAACAAAACAAAAAAAAGAAAGAAGAAGAAGTCAAACATTTAGATACCAAACATATTTATTCTGGCTTTTTGCAAAACATTCTGTTGCAGCTGAGTACTATGAACACAAATCAGTAGACTAAAGAACACTAACTAATAAACTAGACTAACTAATATTAATTTCAAACATTAATTAAGACAAGTAAACAGTCAGCAATACAATAAGAACAAATAAGAAAATTAACTATAGCACAAATAAATACAACTGAACAAAGTTCAGAAATTGAAATCAAAAAGTAAAATAACTGGTTTCTTTTAATAAATAAAATATAGATTAATGCTTATTAAAAAAGTTACATAAGTCAAGACCAGTGAGTGATTTTCTGTTTCTTTTGTTCTTTGATTAGCAGTAATGACACAGACGACAGCAGGTTTATTAGGCTGCTGTCACTTTAAGAGCTGAACGGATCCAATATACTGTTACACGTGTGTTTTATTTCTCAACTGTTTACGTTAACTTCAGACACAACTGACTGTGTTTACGAGGATATTTTGACATCGTTTTGTGTGCACTTCTCCATTCAAGCACAAGAAGAGTCAATTCAGTATTCATGTACTGAACTGAGTTTTCTTTCGTGTCTTCTTTGGCTTGAATGGTTTAAAACCACATTAAAATGCGCACAGAAAGAAATCGATAAGTGGAATCGAAATTTTTATTTTATAACAACAAGTATCCGATTCCTGACCTTAAGTATCCAGAACTGGAATCGGTTTTTGATTCGCAACCCTACTTTTTCAGTCACTGTTTTTAATGAAAATCTCAACATTAGAATTAAAAGAAAATAGAACATATAAAGATAAGAAATTGCATACTTTTTATTGTTTGTTTTTTTTATGCTAAGCTTTAATTGTCAATCTTTTACGTCAATATTTTTAATGTTTTTTTAAAAAAATCGGTAATTTTGAAAATATCAGCATTAGAGTTAAAAGAAGGTATAAACATAAGAAATACAAATATTAATAAACAGAGCAAATCAGTGTATGTCATTCCCCCCCCCCCCTCCTCCCTTTTTTTTTTAGTGTTAAGCTTTAATATTTGAATGTCATTATTGTTTTTCTATAAGTTTGTATATTCAGTATTTTGAGCTGAATTTTAAGTGCTGTAAAATAATTTTGGTTGGTATTTTGGCGGACACTATGGTCACTGTGGTGAACTCTGTAAGGGTTTAAATAGGGAATAAGAGCGCTAGAAAATTATACCTTAGCAGGCTCCTCCTCTCTCTCTCTCTCTCTCTCTCTCTCTCTCTTTCTCCTTTTCTCTCTTTTCTTTTCTGCCGTGCGCTTTTTAAGGCGATGGAGAATTTTACCTCTGCAGGATCATCATCGTTTCCGTCACTGCTAAAGAATCCGCTGTTCAGACACTGAGCAGAGAGAAGAGGACGAGACAGCCGTGAGACATCAGAGATAGTGCATGATTCAGCTGTTTTCACACACTCCTTCAGCGGGGACTGCAGCGTTACGCATTCACTAACATTCACCCCACGTACCCGAGGTGCAAGGCTAAGGGTGTAAAAAGCAGCTTTGTGGGTATTTCGTTTTGTCTTTTTGTGACTGCTTGCCCTTGCTTTATGAATTACACAGTTGACATTTAAATGCATCATAAAAATCGAAACCGACCCAAGTTTCTTTCTTAACAAATGTCCCTGCTCTCATTGTGCATGATACTATATTCTACACTATAAAAACGTCTGTTTTTATAATCTTTAAATGTAATAATTTTCTCCACCTATGCAACCACTTTCTTGCTAAAAAAAGGTCACATGGGCATTGATACAAACCAATAATAGCAATTAGGGATGCACCGATAGTAACATTTTGTCTGAGACTGATAACCGATAATTCTTTATATTTGAAAGCCGATAACCGATATATTGGACTATAAATCAAAATGTAAATTGTTATATAATTTTAGAGAGCCTGATTACAAAAACAAAAGTCTCAGTTGAAGGAAATAATACATTATTTAATATTTATCGGCTGCAATATATCGCCCTTATTTACTTAATGGACCGATTATTAAAAATATATATTTTGTATGAAATATCTGCCGATACCAATAGGATGGGAGATATATCATGCATCCCTAATAGCAATGATCCAATAAAATCCAGATCCAATAAAATCAAGCCCTACCATTCATTATTTCCCAAATGATATTCAGCTTTACTCAGAAATATTTCATATTACAGCAGTTAAATGCATATAAAACCAGGAACATTTTAAAAACTAAATGATTTTTATGAACTAAATGACAAAAAATAAATAAAATAAAATATTAATTATAAAAAATTATATATATATATAAAAAAATTTTTTAAAATAAATGCTGTCACAATTTAGTGCACGTTATTCTTAAGAATAAATGTTAATAAATCTTTCATCAAAATGTAATAACTTGATTGACTTTTCTGCTGGCATAACCATAGTCGCATGGGTGGAAAAAACATTTATATTAACCAATAATATCATAGCAAACGATTCAATCAAACCCTAAAACATAAAATATTATTATTCACTCTAAAATGATGGAGCATTGTGGCACTTTATGGATTTTATGTTGCCTTTAAATGTCCTGAGGAACATCAGAGGATTGTGTTTCGTGGAGGTCTGGTTCCCTGAGGAGTGTCTCCCGTGTTTATGGAGGATGATCTTCATCACACTGTGGCTATTTCAGTATCACTGATATTCTATTATAGTTCATGTTATAGTGTAATATTTTAATTCATTTATTTTCCATTTTCATTCTAGTTCATTTTAATATTTTTGTTGTGTTTTTCAAAGAACTTTTCTTTTTGTATATGCCTATAGTGCTTATAATTGTTATTTTTATTTTATTTTATTTTTTGTTATTTTAGTACATAAGTTAAAATAATATAAAATGAGAAATGATACCTATAGGCAACTAGCAAAATAAAAATAAGTTTAAGTTTAAGTGTAATATTTACACTTAAAAATAATAGAAAAAAAAACTTTTTTTTTAACTTTTTTTTTTTTTTACAGTTTTAGTTATAGTTAATGATTATAACCCTGGAGCAAATGGTCTCTTACCTGAAATTCACGTGACAATGATATGATCCCCTAACAAAATTGCCCTGAAACTTTGAATTGCAAGCATGTTTGTATATTAATCTGGATCATACATCATTCAAAACTGAATTGACACTGAAAGCTTAGGCTGAAAAGGAAGTAAAGGAAGTACACAACAGTGTGATTTGCAATGGACGAAGACGAAATGATAATACAAGCATTTCTGCGCCATCTTTAAAGCGCCTTCATCCTCCATTGTGTCACTGAAAAGAGTCATGTGATCGCGGTTGAGGTGATATCCGATCTCTCCGCTGGCATGGCAGACACACATGCACGTATCCGATTCATTTCAGGTTTCCACATATGAATGAAGCCTGAAAACAATCTGAGAATATCCGAATCCATGAGCTTTTTTTCCCTGCTTTCACGTTCGTGGGTCACATCCGATCTGTGCCACACGGGAGACAGAACACTAGGATCACTCCAACCATATAATGTAGATGTTGTAATGTTCAATTTAATGCCTGAATCCTGTTGGATTCAGAGTTCCCTCCAAAACCTCTCAAGCACATTAGTTTAACGTTTGTGACACCTTATTGAATCTCATTTCCAAATACAGCCTTCGGGAAGCAGCGAGTGTGTACAGAGTCACAGTGACAGAATCCCCAAATAGTTTTTTTACGCCAAGTCACAGCTATTTTACAAAGAATATAAAGGCCTGATCTCTCTCTCTCTCTCTCTCTCTCTCTCTTCTGGTGTGGATGCCATCCTTGGTTACACATATAGTGGCTTAAGAGTGTGGGAGTGTGTGTGTGTGTGTGTGTGTGTGTGTATGTGCATGCATGCCTATATGTGAGCATGTGTGTGTGTGTGTGCATGCATGTATGTGTGTGTGTGTGTGTGTGTGTGTGTGTGTGTGTGTGTGTGCGCGTGCGTGCGTGTGTGTATGGATTATCAGACTTAATTGCAAAAAACTAAACAGCTGAAATAAAACGGCTTGATTTTTAACACATTTTTCACAGATATTAAACTCTGTAAACATGGAATCAAAATTCACTTATTTACTATAATATCCCTTCATCAAAATGAAAATCAAAACTTTTACAACCTCTGAAACAGTTGTACTTTTCAGCTGATGTTGTTTAGATTTATAGGTTAATATTAAAGGGGTCATATAATGCCATTTTTGTACAAGCTAATATGATTCTTTAGGGTCTAAATTAAAAGTTTGTAATATACTTTAATTAAAAATTCTCATTAGTATTGTAAGAAAACACTCATTTTACCTGGTCAAGAACAGCTCTATTTTCAGCACGCCGCTTAAGTGCATGTGCCTTTAAATGATAATGAGCTTTGCTGACCCCGCCCCTCTGTTCTGTGCGGACACCGTTTAAAATAATAATACAAAAACCATAACGCGTTGTTCATTATACACGTGGGATTATGAATTATATTGAGAACGTCGTACATAGAAAACATGCTGTAATGTACCCTGAGTGTAAACAGCCACATTCATCGTGAAGCGTGCAAGCTATTTGCAAAGATTAATATAAAGATTAATATAAAGGTCAATAAAACGTTACACTCCCTTGTTCTTCTGGAGGTTCAGCAGGAACACGAATAGTTGGTACTGATCCTTTTTTCAGGAGCAGCTTCTTAGCAAAACCAGCTTTATACTGACCCTCGTGTGTAAAGCAGTCTCGAGTCTGGTGAAATGATTTGCGCAAACATGAAAGCATTGACGTTGATCGTGGGGAATATTCCCTTCGAAAACAAACTCAGCCACTGCGTCTTCAGCTGTACGGATTTAGAAACATCATCAATATGACTGCTGTGTTCCTTATTACACCCAAGAACAGAACACCACAATCGTTAGACGCCATTCTACTCAGCACTCCAGCTATCAACAATGAACGTGCGTCGGCGCAGGCTATGATTGACAGCTCGCTCACGAGGGCGTGAGAGGGCGGGTCTGTGTTTGAAACGCTGCTGTCAATCACCCATCGTGGGAGGGGCGTCGATATTGTGATGTCACAATATCGAACAGCTTGATTTGAGACAGGAGGAAACATATAAGAAGATAAAAAAAAAAACACTGGATGGATTTTTATCATTTTATGATGGTTGTGTACAGGCACTGCCAACACACATTTCAGTACAATCAACTTGTAAAAGTGCATGTACCATTATATGACCCCTTTAACCAATAGCCAAATAGCAAAATAATCAGTTTTATAGGCCAGGGTTTCGCAAATCGGGTTCATGAGTTGATGAAAAAATCAGTTCTGAACTAAAATGGTAGTTCAACTATAAAAAGGTGTTATAGTTTCAAAATAATAGTTTACCTTTATATTTTTATCATGTGCAGTGCTGCACACTTGCCGTCTATTCTTTCACTTGCACTGTGTTTTAATATTTACTAGTAAATATATAATTATTTTTTTGTGTGTAAAATTTTTCGTTATGTAAATATACTTGTAGTTTATTGATCATATTTACTAATAAAAATATAAATAGGCACTTTTTTCTTGTATTTAAATTTTTTTTAAAGTAATTTTCATTCAGTAAATATTGAGAAAAACGTACAAGTATATTTACTGAATGAAAAGTATATTTATTCTAACAAATTCAAACACTTTTTATTCACAACAATGAAACTAAAAATAATTACTTCCTAAATTAAATAGTAAAAATGTAAAATTAGAATAATTAAAATAAATAACAATAAAAAAAACACTTAAAAAGATGAAATATTTTGTTGGTTTACCTTCGTGTCATGTGACTGTACTCTAGGTGTGCGCACGCATATTGTAATTAGCGTAATTACGAGTTTTCGGCTTGTAAAAAGCGCTCACGTCGTCGTAGTAGAGCTCGTTATTACCATTTATAAGCTTATATAACCTACTTGTACTTGATAATGTTGCGGTAGACGTGTAGAAAGTCACGTTTTGTCATTTAAAAATTATGGTAATTACATGCACAATATTAGAATATGAACTTCAAATCTCATAGGGACTTATATATATAAAATATAAATAGTTATATACGTAAATATTGAAGGTCGAAGGGGTAATAAGGGAATCTGTGTGTTAGTTTACTGTTGTTTTAATGCAGACTTTCTAACATCTTGCCAATTTTATTGCCGGTTAACCTTAATAAAAAAAAAGGTTATGGCAATAACAGCATATAATGATACATTTGAAAAATAATAAATCACCATTGGGACACATGGAGATGAGCTTGACCTTCAGCCTCCACATTTCTCCTTTCCTAACAGTGTTCGCCACTGGCGTTTCAGATCTCCCACAATGCACTGCAAACTCACACTGAGCCAATCTGATATGAAACGCACACTTTACACAGCCACGTTAACTCTGAATAAATAAAACATTTTGTTCCTCATTAAACATATCCGTTGCGTTATATTAGCAGAATTGGTTGCGAATGGCATTTCAAACGAGGACTGTGTAATTACACAATGCGAGCACAAACAAACGAGGCGATTTTTACCACAAATAGACACGTTAATTAATCCGATGAGAGTCCTCGAGTCGATCGAGCGTGAGTGTGACAGATGCAGAGAAGCATATCTCCATGCATAAGCAACACATCCAGATGTGTTTGTGATAGATAGGCAGTGTGTGTGTGTGTGTGTGTGTGTGTGTGTGTGGTTTGATGGGTGGGACGTGGGCTTCAGGCACAGAGAGAGAGAGAGTGAGAGAGAGATTGCTGAGTAACTGATAGCTGTAATTAGTGTAACTCCAGGCTGAGGAGATGTGAGGCGTGTTTCTTCAATGTAACGTTCATTAACTCCACGCCTGCAGACAGAAACATATTTATCTACACTGAAGCTTGTGAGATCACGAGAATAAGCCGTTCCAGTCACACACACACACACACACACACACACATTCATTCATTCATTCTCTTTTCTCACATTAATGTCCTTTTCACCTGGAAGGGAAGCGGACCGCCGATACCACTCGCTTCAGACGTGGAGAGACTGTTTCAGTGGAATTATTCAGTCATGATTCAGTTCATTTCCCCGTTCAGAGTTCAACGACCCATTAGAGGAATATTCCACCCAGTGCCGCTGCTAGCCATTTTGGTGCCCTAAGCATAATTCCTTTATGATGCCCCCCCCACCCCGACCCCGAGAAAAAAAAAAAACGTTTGTTTTTGCCAGTTTAACTTTTTACATATAACTCAATACCAATAACACAATAGCAGCATCACACTATAAAACTTAAGAACACTAAAAAGAGAAAGTAAAATCTTCACAGCTTTGCTGACTTTGTAAACATATGTAGAATAGCCAACACACACTACACATTTGAAAGTGCAAACTTTTCTTCAGTAAACAGAATAGCAAAATAAAAAAAATATCAAAATAATCCAGACATGTTTTTCCCAAATTCAATGTCACTTTGAATAAATTACATTTATTAGACAAAATATTCAAACAAAGAATCTTATACCGGAAAAAATTATAAACATTTAAAACTGAAAGCATGGCAGCCAAGGAGTTCTCCCCCTTTATTCCTTATTTATCAACTATTTGATAAATATAATATAATATAATATAATATAATATAATATAATATAATATAAAAGCATAATAGAATGAGGTGCAATAATGCACACAATTCAACAGTAATGCTTGCTTTATATCATTCATAATGACATTTTATATATTTTTTATATATATTTAACAGGAATTGTTAGCCTACCATGTGCACTGCACTGACTGCTAACGTTAACTGTTACTGAGAAAGTATTAACCACCGTCACGTCAAAATAAACCATAAACTACTGCTAAATATCTAAAGAAAGAAAGTAACAGCTAGCTGGTGTCAGTTATTTGTAAAATAGGTAATGTTTAACAGTAAAATCTCAATTTAGCTTGCACCGAAGTTATAAGTTATAATAACATAGTTTGTTAACATTAACGTCACCAAGTTCGAGGCGCATTACGATTAGCAGCACCACATTTCCCGTATTTAAGAATGATTAAACATGGACTTACCTGCAAGTGATGCACGGGCATCATCTCGCAGTTTCTTTTTCTTTCTTTTCTCAGATCCTGACTCCTGCTGTCTTTTCGGGACCATTTCCAAAAAAGTTGCCTACTGTCTGTCTGTCAAACTTCGTCAGGCGCCCGCGCGAACGCGTCCTTCGCATTCGCAAAGGCGCCCGCGCGAACAACCGGCACGGACCATCCAACGGGGGGCGGAGGGCGGTACTTTTTAGACTAGAGCAATTCAATTATCTTGTTCCCCCTTTTTTGTTACATATACATGGCTAAAATGAGCCTAATAATATTTCTATAGGCTAATGAAATAATATCGGCATTATAATTTTTTTTTTCATTAGGCTATTTTTGGTGCCCCCTCAGCACTTGGTGCCCTACGCACAGCGCGTGATGGGAGCGGCTGCGCTGATTCCATCTTAAAGCAATCGTTCTTTTTTTTTAATGAAAATGCAATCGTCTTTTACTCTCCGTCATGCCATTCCAAACCGACGCAAATCTAAAATGGGTTGGTCTGAAGTAGCTTCATCACTCATAGGTGTGGTTTGGGCGTAACGTGAAATAAACCAATCAGAGCGACATCTCACATTCCCTTTAAGAGCAGGCGCGCTTGTTCCATGGCGGATTGCTATTATAACGGCGGATTTGCCAGGAGCGGTTCACAGCCGAGGAGACCGACGTTCTCGTCAGGGCCGTAAAACACAGAGAAGTGACATTGGGGATGGAGAAACACACACAAATTAGCTTTGGTTTAACAGGCGTATAATAATTTGGGTAAATGTGTAATTTAGATTTGTGCCTATTTTTTCACATCTTCATGGACACCGCAATGATTTCCCTCGTGTGGTAATATTTTTTCTTGTAATAATGTATGATTTGCAAAAATGGGAACTGCTGAGTCTGTGTGTAGATGAGAGAAGCAAAGTGTGTGTGCGTTGTGCACACGCTACATTATGGCCAAGCATGCGCTCTTAAAATAGCATCTGAATAACATGCGCAACGCGCCACTGACTTTAGACTAGGCTTTTCCTGGTCTGTGGCGGAATTGTTTTCTGTAACTGCAAAATGGCACCAGGGAACGTTTGTGCCGGAACACGCCTCCTCTTTTCGCTGAAACGCCCCCGGGAGCGCAAGTTCATTCCCTAATTTACCGACGTGCGTCTGTGGAGGGAAAAGTCCGCTGTCAGGTGCAAAATAGGAATGATACATGCGTCGGTCTACAAAGTCCATTGCACTGGGTGCAAGATAGGGCTCGAAATGTTTAGCATCTATATGCATAATACAAAAGTGGCTGTAAAGCACTAGGGGAGAGCGGGGCACAACGTAACACGGGGATAGTTGTAACACACTGGTTTTAAATACTTCCACACATGCTAGCATGAAAAAACTTGGTGTATTTACTAGTTGCCATATCAACACTATAGAAAAAATTGCGCCAAAATTAATTTTTTTTTGGAAGATATCAATAGATATTTATTAAACCATAGCAAAAGTAAATTTCTTACTTAAGCAAATTTTTCATCTCTATTTTTTGTGTTTATTTAACGTGTTATTTAACAGTTGAGAGAGTTCTTTAATGCTTCGCTAACTAGCAGAAGACACTAGCAGGGTTTAAATCCCAGTTGTGCATGTGGGGCAAGTTGTCACACTGCGTTACAATGTGTTTTAGAAATATGCTATTATATTCTATACTTTTATTAATTCTATTGAGAAAACATGAGAAAAAGGTGAATAAAGACTGAGAGTCAATGCTCAGAAATAACTAATTATTAATATGTTTGGAACTATGTTGTATAGCTGTGTTTTCATGTGTTCGTAGTCAAAACTCAAAAATGAGTTTATATTTAATTATTAAAAAATGGCATTATTTTATATGAAAAAGTTAATAATTGTATTTTATTGAGAAAATATTTTAGTTTGTCTTGTATGTTTGTTTGATCAGATAGCATTTTAAGCGGTCATATGGTCATCTTACAATGTACCCCACCTATGGGGCATGTTGTCACATTTCACTTCCATTCTTTCGAGGCCTATCATGAAAAAAGTATATACTGTATTAATAAAACAAAACCACATAATTGTACTAGACATGTGGGAAATGAATGTGGGGAAAAATAAATACTCTGAACCCTAAGTAGATTTACACAAACTGAGAAAGTCAAAAAGCGTTACTTTGTGCCCCGCTCTCCCCTACAAAAGTCAGTTTTGTATATCTATATCTATGAACAGCATCGGTGACATCAATAACCACAGATAAAAGCAATTAGCACCAGTCTCATGTATAGTATAATGTGTTATCGTTTTAATTTGCAGTGATTTACACTTTTCTTCTATTCTTCCATCATATATTTATATATTGACTAGTAAATATGTAAAAAAAAAAAAAGAAAAAAGAAAAAAAAAGAAATGATAAGTATATTTATTTTAAACTTTTTGTGCGGTAATAAATAATTTATATAATTATTGCTAAATATAAAAATAAATAATTTATTTAAAACTAAAAATCACAAGTATGTTTACGCCAAACACTTTTAGTTCAGTAAATATACTTGTATTTTATTTTTATATAAATTATTAATTTATATATTTTCTAGTAAATATATACATTAATGTAAAAATAAATCACAAGTATATTTACTCCAAATACACTTTTTGTTCAGTAAATATACTTTTTTTTGTTTTAAATAAATTATTAATTTACTAGCAAATATTTACATTAATAATTAATTTAAAAATAAATTACAAGTATATTTATTTACTGTTTATACTTAACACTTCTTGTTCAGTAATTTTTTTTATTTCTATATGTACTAGTAATATATATATATATATATATATATATATATATAATTTATGTAAAAAGAAATCACAGTATATTTACTCCAAACACAATTTTGTTCAGTATATTAAGTAAATATAGAAATTAATAATTTGTTTAAAGTATACTCATTCGAAACACACTTTTCGTCTATTTATACACAATAAGGGACAAGAAGAAATGATTTCCGACAGTACACCACACATGCCATCCATAAACTAAAAAAACTTGTCTTAAACTTACTTTGTTAACTTATTCTTAAAACATCATGTTTACATTCTGCTCTCATGTGCCTTCATATCCAGAGGAATGAGTTTCCATATCAAAGAGAAAGAAAATGTGGCAACTGAAAGAACATGTAAAACAATGTATAATCACTGTAAAATATTTGACTGTCAAATGAATGTACTTTGACATTTACAGTGTTGTTTGTGTGTGTAAACGGTGCTTTAATGTTTTGAATGATAGAGATGTTCTCTTTCTTTTATTTTCAATAAGAACATGTTTAATGTATTTTGCTCTAATTATATCATTTGATCATCATTGACCAGTTGATTATAGTGACTGCAATGAAATCAGTGTTTTTTTCATTATGTCCTCATAATTCTCACAGACATTTGTATAAATGTGTTGAAATCGTTCAAATAAATGTTTTGATTTCTAGTGGTAATCTTGTTGGTCATTTATGGCCCCTAATGAGTGTCCTACACAAGAGTACTAGTAAGTACACTGCATTTAGGGAACACACACTCATGTATGTATAATGTATATCCCAACAAACTCATGTGATGTTTATGAGTGATTATTAAAGAAGTTACTATATTGAATAATAAATGGATTTTTATTATATAACATTTCAGGTAACCATCTATACTAGTAAAGAATCTAAAAACCAGAACACTGATGTGAAGAAACTATAACGAAACAAAGACTTTTTCATCTCTAAGAACCTTCATTTTTAAAAGTGTATAAAGAAGTTGGTGTTCCAAAGTTCCAAAGAACCTTCATTTTTAAAAGTGTAATAAGAAGTTGGTGTTCCAAAGTTCCAAAGAACCTTCATTTTTAAAAGTGTATAAAGAAGTTGGTGTTCCAAAGTTCCAAGGTTCCAAAGAACCTTCATTTTTAAAAGTGTAATAAGATGTTGGTGTTCCAAAGTTCCAAAGAACCTTCATTTTTAAAAGTGTATAAAGTGTATAAAGATGTTGGTGTTCCAAAGTTCCAAAGAACCTTCATTTTTAAAAGTGTATAAAGAAGTTGGTGTTCCAAAGTTCCAAGGTTCCAAAGAACCTTCATTTTTAAAAGTGTATAAAGATGTTGGTGTTCCAAAGTTCCAAAGAACCTTCATTTTTAAAAGTGTATAAAGATGTTGGTGTTCCAAAGTTCCAAAGAACCTTCATTTTTAAAAGTGTAATCAATAATACAGTTTAATTCTGAGGTCAGCTTGACCATCCCTACCCACCTCTCTCTGTGCGCGTGCGTTTGTGTGTGTGTGTGTGTGTGTGTGTGTGTGCCGTGTGTGTTTAGGAAGGACCGTACGTGATGTATAAGAAGAACTGGGAGATGTATGAAGGGAACGACCAGTTTGAAGGATACTGCGTGGATCTGGCGTCCGAGATCGCCAAGCACATTGGAATCAAGTACAAGATCTCCATTGTTCCGGATGGGAAGTACGGAGCCAGGGATCCAGAGACGAAGATTTGGAACGGCATGGTTGGGGAGCTGGTGTACGGGGTGAGAAGAGTGTGTGTGTGTGTGTGTGTGTGTGTTTAAGATAGATGCATATTTAAATTAATGCTGAAAAGTCTTCGAAGTCTCTTCTGCTCACCAAGGCTGCATTTAATGGATTGAAAATACGGTTAAAAAGCGAATATTGTACAAATATTATTGCAATTAAAAATAACTTGTTTTCTAGGTGAATATATTGTTAAACTGTAATTTATTCCTGTGATCAAAGCTGAATTTTCAGCATCATTACTCCAGTGTCACATGATCTCTCCAATATATTTGCTGTTGTTATGGTTTACTAAAACTAAAACTATTAACAGTTTCATTTTGTGTAATTGAATTAAAGCTGGAATATAATTAAATATAAATATTAGATGGAAAAACTCAAACTTAAATTTAAGGAAAATTGGCAACTAACTGAAATAAATACGTTTAATAATACTAAAATGACTAAAACTGAGATAAAATAAAATAAAATACACAAGCACATAAAATTACTAAAATTAAAATTAAAACTAATACAAAACATCAATAAATAATACCATAATAACACAGATGAGACCTTATTGTAAAGCATTACATGTTTACAAAAGCCGATTAGTTGGATTAGCCTGTGTTTGCTCAAATTGTTTGCAGACAACTATTGAATTGAATTTAATCGTAAGTCAATTTGCATCTTTAATATTCCACCAATAAGACAAAACACGGAACAAACAAGAAAATTAGGCAGAGAAAGAAATTGGTTTCCATGAACAAACAGCACATTCTCTAATTTCAGTGTGTAAATCCTCCGCCAGAGTAGAAGGTGTCTAAGACTGTTGTCAGGGACGTTTGGTTTATACTGTTTACACTGCGTTTGGTTTATACTCGAGGCGTTTTCTCTTTTAAATGCAGGCCAGGAGTATTAACACCATTATTCAGCGCGTAAGTACATAAAATCAGTCACCGGTACGTCCCGTCTCTGACATCTCGCTGCGACTCCAGCAGTGAAAGGCAAATGCTCCTGCCGTGGAGTGTTAATGAGCTCAGGGAGAGTACAGATGCACATCTTTCTGCCCCATTAAACACCCTCATCCCAACACACACTCTCATCCGCCGATACACTCTCCGAAGAGCTCCACGAGAGGGTCGCAAACGTCACAGTGGCATTCAAAATCTCCACAGGAAGATTTATAGATTTAACGATAGCGGATAAACCTTTCACGGGAGAACGGAGAGTGTTAAACTAAATTATTAAACGCTGCAAACTGCAAATATTCGTGTGTTTTGATCACTGAACTGTATATTTCACCATTGCTATTGACCACCAGTGCTGGTTTCATGTCTTTCCTTGTGTCCTTATTTTACACATATTCAAATAATTCCAGATAATCTCCATTGTTTATTTATCTAGCAAGTAATGACAGGATAATGTACAGCCATGCTGTAAAAAAAAAAAATGTTTTACCAGAAAAATTGGCAGCTGTGGTTGCCGGAATAATAAAAAAAAAAAAAAAAAATAATTTGATAGATCAACACTTCCAGCACAGTTTCATGTTGTGTCGAGCCGCATTAGTGTTTTAAAAATAGCCATTTTTATGCGATCATAGTCGTGCCCCATTCACTCCCATTCACAAGGCATTTTAACCTAAAACGAAAATACGGTCAAACTTAAAAGTGGCGTTTCCATCCTAATTATGCTTTTACATGTAAGTTTGCCTCGAGTAGATTCACAAAAAGAGCCTAGGTTGCATTTTGGCGAGAGTTACCCTTTAAAACATCCTGCGAGTTTCATATCTTAAAGCATCCTCCTCTTTATAAACAAAGCATTTAGTTACGATTAGTTCATCCAAAAATGAAAATTCTGTCAATAATTACTCACTCTCATGTCGCTCCAAACCTGAAAGTCATTCGTTCATCTTTAGAACACAAATGAAGATCTTTTTGATGAAATCTGAGAGCTTTCTGTCCCTCCATTGACAGTCTACGCAATCTCCACTTTCAAGACGGAGAAAGGTAAAAACTTTCTCGTGTCGTTTCATAAAATTGAGGTTAAATCACTAGAATGATGCCTTTACTAACTTTCTTGGGCTTGAAAGTGGAGGTTGCATAGACTGTCAATGGAGGGACAGAAGGCTTGCAGATTTCATCAAAAATATCTTCATTTTTGTTCTAAAGATGAACGAAAGTCTTCCGGGTTTGGAACGACATGAGGGCGAGTAATTATTGACAGAATTTTCATTTTTGGGTGAACTATCCCTTTAATCAAGCTCCAAAAACGTCTCGTCTTGTTAAAGTCCCCCTGTTGTCCCCATTTCATCCCTTAAAACTCATCTTTGATCACCAAAATTACATATTTAAACGTTTTTTTCCTTGAAAAAATGTCTTAATGCTTTAAAATATCTTGAATATTCGACACCCTTGCCTCATTTAGTATGCGTGGTTCTATGAATATGCAAATGAGCCCCGCCTCCACTCACTCACTCACTCAGCTCAGAGATCCACTGGTTGACGATCACACGTTGATCTGATTGGTTACAAGGTAGTTTGTGACGTCAGAAACACCAGCGATTTCAAAGTGTGTGTTTGAGACTGTCTTTGGTTCACTGCAGTTTTAAGGAGAAAATACTCAGCAATGCTGTCGACTTATGAATTTACACATGGTTTGACTTAAAGCATATTAAAAAACACCACATATACATATAAACAACATTAAAAGCTGGATTTTCACCACAGGGGGAGTTTAACGGCTGACATTTGTCTTCATTGGATGTGAGCGTCACGTCAAAAGCAAACAGAAGTCATTATAATGACTGACGCTGTCTACACTGATACAGTATTCAGATGCGTATACACACGCTTGACAGGACAAATAGAAGAGTGAAAGAGCATTCGCTTTGACACGTCCAGTTTAAACATATTTTTTTCTGCATACATATCATCTTCATATATACATAAAATCTTCATTGACATAAAGTGAACCTCAAGGAACATATAGAGAAATCCTTGTCATGATCACTTCAAATGCACAGTTCCTGGAGAAGTCCTACAAAAACCATCATAATGATATCAGGGTATATGCATACGCAGCAAACTCCACAGCCAGCCAGATTCATTACTATACACTACTCCCAACACTTACATAAGAAATGACCCACAAACCCAGACTGTTATGATTACATCATCATCAAATATTGAGAGGAATAGTTCATTAATTTCCTCATAAAAGACATTAAGTGAACTGCATAATCTACAGCGCCATAACAATAGAAATGATATTGTCCTTGCAGTCAGCAATGAATATGATCACATACAGAGTCTGGTACTGAGAAAGAATACATAATTGAAATAATTGTGTTTTCTTCTCCGGCTGCTCACAAAAACAAACGTACAGAGCGAACGGTGCAGAACGATTCACACACAAATAACTCTTACGAGCTGGTTCTCTCACTAGCAATGTTTCCATACAACTATGTGCATTTTGGGATATCGCATAAATAAAATGCTGGACGGACGGAGTTTTAAGATGCGCATAAACTCTAAACATTTGCATAAATAACTTCTGAGCTCAACTGAGGCGGATACATGAAGACATGCGCAAAAATTATGTTGGAAACACATTTACCAAATAAGTCAATTGATGCACAACAACAACAAAACTCATGTGACTTTGTCTGAACAGAGGACATGATTGGATAACTGGACTAACCAGCGGACCAATCGCATCACAGCATTTCAAACGTTGGTCATCAGAATGATTTATGATGGAAGAAAAAAGCAGCAACTTCCATTTTTATTACAGTAATTTTACCGCAATTTCCCAGGAAGTGACGATTTGTTCTCTTGAACACAGTTAATGAATTTACACTAATTTAACAAACTATAACAAACTTTATTTAGCTATTAACATATTGTATAACGTTACGTAATGTTAATGCAATATATTTAAATAACGTCAATAAAATATTTAAAAATATATATTTGTAAAATATTATTACTTTTCTATATTCTATAAAAACTATTACTTTTTATATTAACATTATTTTATATTTTAATATTAATATAAAAATATAAAAGGAAATAAGATTTTTCACATTATATTATTTTATTTATATTTTAATATACCCTATTATTATATATAATAAACAAATATGTTTAAAAATAGTAATATTATTAGTAGTGTTATTAAAATTTAATTTAACTAATACTTTTTTTACTTTATTTTTCTATTAACATATTTTATAACGTTATGTAATGTTAATGCAATATATTTAAATAAGGTCAATATAAAATATTTTAAAAAATACATTTGTACTTTTTATATTCTTTTTATATTAACATTATTTTATATTTTAATGTTAATATAAAAATATAAAAGGAAATACGATTTTTCACATTATATTATTTTATTCATATTTTAATATACCATATTATTATATATAATAAACAAATATGTGTAAAAAAAGTGTTATTAACATTAAAATGTTACACAAAACAGTAGTTTTGTTCAGTATATAATGATAACTGATTTTTTTTCTGCAAAAAAAGAAAAAAAAGTACAATTGTTGTTTATTCCTTGATATCATTTCATTAACATTCATT
The DNA here is from genome assembly GCF_965113295.1 of Leuciscus leuciscus. Lineage (NCBI taxonomy): Eukaryota > Metazoa > Chordata > Actinopteri > Cypriniformes > Leuciscidae > Leuciscus > Leuciscus leuciscus. Next base: position 4,205,470 of record NC_138733.1, on the reverse strand, counting down.
CAACGACATCTAAAAAGTAAGCTGACAAATATGTCAAAAGAGCTTTTTTTAAGCATATATGTAGTAAATATTCAAGGAAAATCTGCAACATACAGACTTGCAATATTGAAAATTTTTGAATCCTTTTGTGTATTTCTTGCTTTGCACGACATGTTTTGATTAATCTAAACGCTGAATTTGGTTCAAGGCTTAAAACTCCTCATTAAGGAATTTTTTGCAAAGCAGCTGGAGAAAATAAAACTATGCATAATACATTTTCAGAACCAAGGCTGCTGAAAAAGCATATACACACACACTTTCTCTCTCTCTACTCATTCAGTGGAAGTAAGGATGTCACACACACACACACACACACACACAACCGACTTATGCTTTACAGGACATGCGAATTCAGACATTACTCACATGAAATTACACAAGCCAAATCTGGTCCTCAGTTCCAGCTTGTGAAACTGCAGAAAATAAATGTTAATTATGAGCTTTGGGATCCTTAAGGGATTGTTTAGTTGGACTAAAACCCTGCTCAGCGTCACAGACTTCTCTATCCCGTGTCTCGAGGCGCAGACGTGCTTCACAGATTTCGGATCTGACCTCTCGTTCCCTCTACTGCTAGCGGCCTATAATTAAATCCAACAGCGAAACCACTTCTTGTATTCCTACAGGACCAGGAGGGCCGAAACATTCCCTGCTTCCTCCGTGACCTTTCGCTGGTATTAAATATTACTGTACTGATGCCCAAGAGCCTCCATTCATTGATAAAACCGTCTCCATTTACAACTGCTTGAATCCGGGCCTTTACAACTTGCAAAATGCTTCACTGCAGTAAATGGGAAGAGCATCTTGACCCGTTAGGAGAGGCAGGATGGTGGAAAGCACCGCTGTGGTAAAGACTGTGTTTGGACACGCTGATGTCACGGTACCGCTACTGTTGAACGTGTTTTTTCGTGTGAAATTGGCTCACGAAAGCACTTCACGTTTAACACCCCATCTCTCTCTCTGCCTTCATCTGATATAACCCGGTCTTCACGATTCCTGAGGCTCTGATGACCTTAAACGTTAACGGGTCAGAAGGATATATGTTTTATTTTAGATCAGTTGGTGTCTCGGGTCAGTGGGAAAATTTGCTGCCTTCATTTCTCTGCGATATTAATGTCATATTCTACAGTTTTAAAGCATTTTGTCCCAGTGAAAAAAAGAGTCTCTCTCGTCCTGATTTTGCTATTGTACATTTAAATGACTTTCTTCTGAACTTTCTCTTCATCATAGAATCATGAAGAATTTATGATATTAAGCAGCAAAAACGGTCAACGTTGATCATTTTGATAACATTGATTTCTTAAGGAATAAACAGGAATAAATGACATTTTTAAATATAATAGAAAACAGTTCTTTTGGATTGTAATATTTCACAATATTACTGTTTTGTACTGTATTTTTGATTAAATAAATACAACTCTAAGAAGGTAGTGTATATTAGGGTGTATAATATATATACACACACACACACTGTATACGTGTGTATGTGTGTGTTTAAATGGATAGTTCATCCAAAAATGTATCTTGTCATTTACTCGCCTTGTAAATCTGTTTTTTTGTCCGTACAATTAAAGTCAATGGGGTCCAAAGTTGTATTCTTCAAAATATCTTCTTTTGGGCTTAGAATGACATAAGGGCAAAGTTAACAATGACAGAATTTCATTTTTGCCTGAACTATCCTTTTAAATACACAACAAACACTGAAAAATCATCTAAATATATATAAAAAAAAAAACAGCAATGCTAGAAAACCATGTTCACATGAGACTTTGAAATCATTTTTTTCTCCAGTAATGATAACAAAAAGTAGTCAGACATCACCTCACTTAATAAACAGTCATTTTTCAATAAATGTGACCCTGGATCACGAAACCAGTCACATGTCGCACGGGTATATCTGTGCCAACGATACATTGTATGGGTCAAAATTATCGATTTTTCTTTTATGCCAAAAATCATGAGGATATATTCCTACCGTAAATATATAAAATGTATTTTTGTGAGTGGATGCAGCAACATCGAGGACTTCATTTGTACAACTTTAAAGGAGATTTTCTCAATATTTTGATTTTTTTGCACCCTCAGATTCCAGAGTATTAATTGTAACTTGGCCAAATATTGTCCTACCCTAACAAACCATATGGAAAGCTTATTTACTCAGCTTTCAGATGATATATAAATCTCAATTTCAAAACATTGACCCTTATGACTTGGTTTTGTGGTCCAGGGTCACATATTATCTGAATGGAGACATCAGAACGTTTTCCTTTCTCCCACAGAAAGCGGAAATCGCTGTGGCCCCTTTAACAATCACTCTGGTCCGGGAGGAGGTGATCGATTTCTCCAAGCCCTTCATGAGTCTGGGCATCTCCATCATGATCAAGAAGCCGCAGAAGTCCAAACCCGGCGTCTTCTCCTTCCTGGACCCGCTGGCCTACGAGATCTGGATGTGCATCGTGTTCGCCTACATCGGCGTGAGCGTGGTGCTCTTCCTGGTCAGCCGCTTCAGCCCGTACGAGTGGCACACCGAGGAGCCCGAGGACGGCTCCGACGGTCCGCCCAGCGACCAGCCCCCCAACGAGTTCGGCATCTTCAACAGTCTCTGGTTCTCTCTGGGCGCCTTCATGCAGCAGGGCTGCGACTTCACACCCCGGTAAAGCATGGATGGATGGATGGATGGATGGATGGATGGATGGATGGATGGATGGATGGATGGATGGATTTAATGCCATGTCAGCATCTAAGGCATCTATTTTCATAGCAAAAAAATCAATTACAAAAATACAAATATCATATACATACAATAAAATCAAGCGAATCATATTATATCTATATTTTTTTATTAACATTTTGCCTTTTCAGATTTAGGGCCCTATCTTGCACCCAGCGCAATGGACTTTGTAGACCGACGCATGTATCATTCCTATTTTGCACCCGACACACAGCGGACTTTTCCCTCCACAGACGCACGTCGGTAAATTAGGGAATGAACTTGCGCTCCCGGGGGCATTTCAGCGAAAAGAGGAGGCGTGTTCCGGCACAAACGTTCCCTGATGATATTTTGCAGTTACAGAAAAAAATTCCGCCACAGACCAGGAGAAACCTAGTCTAAAGTCAGTGGCGCGTTCAGATGCCATTTTAAGGGCGCATACTTGGCCATAATGTAGCGTGTGCACATACACTTTGATTCTCTCATCTACACAGACGCAGCAGTTTTCATTTTTGCAAACCATACATAATTACAAGGAAAAATATTCCACACGAGGGAAATCATTGCGATGTCCATGAAGATGTGAAAAAAAGGCATAAATCTAGCTTACATATTTACCCAAATTATTATACGCCTGTTAAACCAAAGCTAATTTGTGTGTGTTTCTCCATCCCCAATGTCACTTCTCTGTGTTTTACGGCCCTGACGAGAACGTCGGTCTCCTCGGCTGTGAACCGCTCCTGGCAAATCCGCCGTTATAATAGCAAACCGCCATGGAACAAGCGCGCCTGCTCTTAAAGGGGATGTGAGATGTCGCTCTGATTGGTTTATTTCATGTTACGCCCAAACCACACCTATGAGTAATGAAGCTACTTCAGACCAACCCATTTTAGATTTGCGTCGGGCGCAAGAGTCATTTATCCCGCCGGTATAATAACAACAGCGCCCGAGATCTGCCCACTAAGTTACTTGCGTTTTGCGTTTGATACTTGCATTTCAGATCGTTAAAATAGGGCCCTTAATCTTACTAAATAAGTCCTTAAGTGAAATAACTTCATAAAAGAGCATTCTACTTGTATTAAACCCAGGACAGTCCAATAAAACATGTTTAACAGAGAGGGGAATCTTACAAAACATGCATAGAGTTGGGTCAAGCAAAAACACGAGTCAAACTTGTATGACCTATACGACATCTGGTGAACACCACTTGATCAGATCTAGTTTTAAGAGATATTAAAAGTCTGTTTGAATTTCACTGGCACTACAGCTGCACGATTAATCGTAATATACCCAAATGGTTACACTTTATTTCGATAGTCCATATCAAATCAAAGCATTATCGGACAAACTGTGCAGCCATACAAACAAGCTCAGCAAACCTGGAGCTTTTCCCCCTTAACTACTTGTAATATTTATTGTTTTGTTTAACATTTTTATCTAGTAATAATACTAATATGAATAATAAATTGTGATTTAAATTATTATATATTTTTTTCAATAATAAAATGTGATTTTAACTGAGAGGCATCTTCAGAGTCTGGAAAACATGAAGTGTAGTTAGCAACAGCTTTGAAAACAAGCACATATGCTTCATGTAGAGCTTTTTAAAGTAGTGGCCCATTAACTGCAGTTTCTCACAGTATTTTCAGGCGTTTGCCTAAGTGCTCATAAAACTGTCAAGGGATGGAGTGTGTGATCACATCTGTCAGCGAGTGAACGCAACAGCCCCGCCATCTCAGCCGTGCTAAAGACCTCATCGACTCTCTGTAAACAATGAGTACTGTAGATGTGTTCAGACAGTGATGCTGATGTCTGATACAGTCGAAATCAAGCGCTACTAGCAACTAACAGTACAGAGTGAGGTGACAGTTTCCAGCACGATTTCATCTGACTGCATTAGATTTTTTAGCAAAAACTATTTCAATATATGCTCATGTTAAATATTCTCTGAGATTTTCTAATTTTCTTGAGTATGTCTAGCATTAATGCAAATATTGCACACTTCTATAAGACTTGAGACCCTTCGGACCAAACGATTAATGAGAGCGATCGTACACCTGAGCAGAACAAAGCTCTCTCACATACGTTTTCAATGTTTTTAAACCTGAAAAACAAAGAAATGGTCAAATACATCCATCTAGCACTTGTCCACATTGAAAAACAGAGCAGAAGGACACTTAAATTCTTCAACATCACACAGCAATAGCTGAATTTTCTCAAAGTAACTCTCAAAAATGAATGCAAAGTGATTCGATTTAGACCGAGTTAGGCCAATTTCTTTTCTGAAAACAAAGAACTGACGCAAAAGAATGATTCATTCACACATACATATATTTATATATCTTTGTGTACTTTTTTTATATTCTTATATATGCACACGATTTTGTGCATTTAATGGAATTATTTCTTTAAGTGCTTAAATTTCCCTTATTTTGATGGCAAAATGTGATACATTTTGTGCATAGTAGCACCAATACCGTATAACAGTGAAAACACTGAGAGTCGAAAGTGAGAACAGTGAAAAGACGGAAAATTCCGTCAGTGGTGGGAAAGTGTTGTTTCATAATTGACAGAAAATTCTGTCAAAAGCGTTGTTTCATAAATTACGGAAAAGTGCTTTATAAATTACGGAAAATTCCGTCAATGGCGGGAAAACATAGTTTCATAAATGATGGAAAAGCATTGTTTGTAAATTATGAAAAATTTCATCAATGGCAGGAAAGCGTTGTTTCATAAATGACGGAAAAGCGTTGTTTCATAAATTACGGAAAAGCGTTTGTTCATAAATGACGGAAAAGCGTTGGTTCATAAATGACGGAAAAGCGTTGGTTCATAAATGACGGAAAATTCAGTCAACGACGGGAAAGCATTGGTTCATAAATGACGGAAAAGCGTTGGTTCATAAATTACGGAAAATTCAGTCAACGACGGAAAAGCATTGTTTCGTAAATGCCGGAAAAGCGTTGTTTCATAAATGACGGAAAAGCGTTGGTTCATAAATGACGGAAAATTCAGTCAACGACGGGAAAGCATTGGTTCATAAATGACGGAAAAGCATTGGTTCATAAATTACGGAAAAGCGTTGGTTCATAAATGACGGAAAATTCAGTCAACGACGGGAAAGCATTGTTTCGTAAATGCCGGAAAAGCGTTGTTTCATAAATTACGGAAAAGCGTTGGTTCATAAATGACGGAAAATTCAGTCAACGACGGAAAAGCGTTGGTTCATAAATGACGGAAAAGCGTTGGTTCATAAATGACGGAAAATTCAGTCAACGACGGGAAAGCATTGGTTCATAAATGACGGAAAAGCGTTGGTTCATAAATTACGGAAAATTCAGTCAACGACGGAAAAGCATTGTTTCGTAAATGCCGGAAAAGCGTTTTTTCATAAATTACGGAAAAGCGTTGGTTCATAAATGACGGAAAATTCAGTCAACGACGGGAAAGCATTGGTTCATAAATGACGGAAAAGCATTGGTTCATAAATTACGGAAAAGCGTTGGTTCATAAATGACGGAAAATTCAGTCAACGACGGGAAAGCATTGTTTCGTAAATGCCGGAAAAGCGTTGTTTCATAAATTACGGAAAAGCGTTGGTTCATAAATGACGGAAAATTCAGTCAACGACGGGAAAGCATTGGTTCATAAATGACGGAAAAGCGTTGGTTCATAAATTATGGAAAATTCAGTCAATAACGGAAAAGCATTGTTTCGTAAATGCCGGAAAAGCGTTGTTTCATAAATTACGGAAAAGCGATGTTGCATAAATGACGAAAAATTCAGTCAATAACGGAAAAGCATTGTTTCGTAAATTACGGAAAAGCGTTGTTGCATAAATGACGGAAAATTCAGTCAACGACGGGAAAGCGTTGGTTCATAAATGACGGAAAATTCAGTCAACGACGGGAAAGCGTTGGTTCATAAATGACGGAAAATTCAGTCAACGACAGGAAAGCGTTGGTTCATAAATGACGGAAAAGCATTGTTTCATAAATGACGGAAAAGCGTTGTTGCATAAATGACGGAAAAGCGTTGTTGCATAAATGACGGAAAAGCGTTGTTTCATAAATGACGGAAAAGCGTTGTTTCATAAATGACGGAAAAGCGTTGTTTCATAAATGACGGAAAATTCAGTCAACGACGGGAAAGCATTGGTTCATAAATGACGGAAAAGCGTTGGTTCATAAATTACGGAAAATTCAATCTATAACGGAAAAGCATTGTTTCGTAAATGCCGGAAAAGCGTTGTTTCGTAAATTACGGAAAAGCGTTGTTGCATAAATGACGGAAAATTCAGTCAACGACGGGAAAGCGTTGGTTCATAAATGACGGAAAATTCAGTCAACGACGGGAAAGCGTTGGTTCATAAATGATGGAAAAGCATTGTTTCATAAATGACGGAAAAGCGTTGTTGCATAAATGACGGAAAAGCGTTGTTGCATAAATGACGGAAAAGCGTTGTTTCATAAATGACGGAAAAGCGTTGTTGCATAAATGACGGAAAAGCGTTGTTTCATAAATGACGGAAAAGCGTTGTTGCATAAATGACGGAAAAGCGTTGTTGCATAAATGACGGAAAATTCAGTCAATGATGGAAAAGCGTTGGTTCATAAATGACGGGAAAGCGTTGGTTCATAAATGACGGGAAAGCGTTGGTTCATAAATGACGGAAAATTCCGTCATTGTCAGGAAAGAATTAAAGGTCAGTCAGCGTGCTCATGCTACACATCTTTCATTCAGGTTTTCCACCACACATGAAAAGCTCCAATAGGCACGATCTCCAGTAATGCACACGGGCAGATCTTTCCTCATCTGAAGTGGGAAGCGGATAATTCCTTTGCTTTTGTCTGCTCCGACCAAAGGGCTCCCCAGAAGCCGAGGCACAAAATGAAAGTTGGACTTTGCCGCCTGCGTCCGGGAAGAAACCGCAGCTCACCGTCACAGCTTCCTTCAAGACAAACATTAAACTTTCATCCCTGCAGCTGCATGGCAGAAAAATCACACTTTATTTTTAGAATATTCATAAGAATATAGCATTTTATTATTGATAGCTGGAGAATGCGGCACGATGAAAAATTGATGTCCGGGGTTCGGGGAAAGGCAAGGCCGCAGAACTGCACAAATTACCAGAGTCTGCCCCAGAAAAACAGAAACAGTGCAAGAGTGACGAGTGGGTGAAGTTGTGAATGTGATCTTACTGTTGTTCTACAATAACATTTTCACACCTTTCCTTATGAAACATTTACGTTGCGCTATCATGGCTCTGTGTGTTGTAACTCAGGACTTAAACCTGTGTCAGGGAAGCCATACTGTAGCTATAAAAAAACACAGTTCCTGCCAAACGCTGTGGGTTTCAAAGGCTGTTTTCACCTGCAGAGCACACACAGATAACCAGCCTGGCGTCGGGGGGGGGGGTGGGGGGTTCTGAGAGGTTAATGGTGTCAGAAGCGTTCAGATTCTCTGAAACGTGGCATTAGCATTAGCCTGGTCAGCAGCTCTGTGCATTAAAGGACATTACTGATCCGCACTTCTACACAGAAACTCTTTTAGTACACTCAGACACACACACACACACACACACACACACACACACACACACACACACACACACACACACACACACACACACACACACACACACAAACGCTATTTTTAAATGAATGTACTGTCGATTCACATTTCATCATCTAAATGATGGATACACTCACCAAGTGCCAAATGAGAGTAAAAAACAGTTTTAGCGAGCATATGCAATGATGTCAATCGCCAGTTGGCCAGTAAAATTTAAAGATCCCATATGGTGAAAATGGGTTTTTATGGGATTCTGTGTGTCATATAGGCTCAGGGGGTGTAAATTAAAAGCTGTGAAAATACTGCCGCCATTCCTCCACACCCCCACAGAACTAGACCGCCTCCCAACTAAATGGGCCAGTTAGAATTTGATGCATTTTGCTACGTAGAACCCGGGTAACCAATGGGTGTCGTGTTCCAAAACTCGACCTAGCCCCGCCCCCTTTCTCGAATCCGAGAAGAAGTGGGAGTCACGTCTGGAGTTAAGTCGTGATAATAACATGAAAACACATCATTCACTCTAGTCTAAGTGGTTTCTGTGACTTTCAAACATGAACGTGAACATCCATCCAGCAGCGAATCCGAGCGTTTGTGGGAGGGGAGAAAAGAGGCTCTCAGAAAAGTGTGGGAAAATCAACCCAACTCTTTTTTTTTTTTTTGGTAACACTATTAAATTAGTGTTTAATAGAGACATATAGTGTCACCATATGGGACCTTTAAATGAATTCTAACAATGCAATGTTGTGAGAACATGAACGTGAACAAACGTGAACGATGCTCATGACAGTTAACGGCAGAGGTGGGAGTAAGTCACACATGTGCAAGTCACAAGTAAGTCTCAAGTCTTAACCTTCAAGTCTCAAGCAAGTCCAAGTCAATTTTGTGAAAAGCAAGTCAAGTCTTTTATAAATATTTGTCAAGCAAGTCTCAAGTCCTAAAATTTGCGACTTAAGTCCGACTCGAGTCAAGTCATGTGACTCGAGTCCCTCACCTCTGGTTAACGGGCCAGTGTTGCATTGTCTCGAAAGTTTAAGCCTTGCCAATTTAAATAATTAAGTGCGTTACGCGAATACTAAATTACCGCTTAACGTCTTCTTGCACTTGAACGGACAAAATAAAACAAAATGATGTCAAAAAATGCCCGTCTCGGCGGTTGTGTCTTAAGGGAACGTAAACAGTTGAGAAAGAAAATGCATGTGTATCATTATATTGGATCAATGCATTGGCTCTTAAAGTGACAGCAGCCTAATAAACCTGATGCCCTCTGCGTTTATAATGTTAATCAAACAACAAATCAACTCTTGACTGAATAACTTTAATAAGGATTAATCTCTCTTTAACTTGTACAGTGAAGACTATGCAGTGTTATTTTACATTTGATTACTTAATTTATTAAATTATTACATTTCTGTATCTGGAAAGTGAATTTTCAGAGGTATCTAAAATCTATATTTATTATATTTAAATGACATTCTTAGAACATTCTTGGCTATTCAGTATATTTTGTTTCCTTCCAAAAAATAACTAACTAACTAAGACAACTAAATAGTTAAATGTAGTTCACTGTAAATTTCAGAGTAAATGCAAATCAATAACACAACTGTTAAGCATGTAGGCTTACAAGCAAGCAATTAAGTTATAAATTAGGTTACAAATAAGTTATTACTTTTAGTTAAGTATAATTATTAAATCATTTCATTATTGCAATAAAAAGCAAAAAAAAATTCTTTACGTAAAAAAAAAACCTTCTATAGCAATTAAACTCTTCACTGTAAAAAAAAATCCCCGTAAAAAAAACGGTAATATTCCGGCAGCTGAGGTGCAAGAAAACCCCCGTAAAATTACGGTATTTCTGTTCTTCATGTAATTTTACACAGGAAATGTACATTTGCAGTCTATTTCTGTAATTTTGACAGGGTTTTTTTTACCACATTTCAAAAATACATGAAAAAACTGTAAAATAAAACAGTAAAATTCCGTAAAACTACATAAAAAAAAACTACATTTTAAATGCAGATGAATTTAAATCTTTATTAATGATTTTATGAATATGTACCTTACTTTATAACTGGTATTAATTCAATAAATAGGCTAGTTAAAAATAGTTTGTGTATGATTACCCCGTTTACTTTCTTAATAAATATTTCTGGGCTTATTGTACACAATTAATCGCTATTATTCTGAAATTGTGAAAAAATTAAATAAAAAATGCATTAACTTCCTCCACCTCTGACACATCTTTCCCGTTCAGCTGAACATCGTCATCAGATTCCAGTGGAGAAAGTCAACTTTAGTTTTCGCTGTGAAATGTCACATTATAGAAATCAAATGCATTGTGTTTCAAGTTGTCCAAGTCGCACTGAAGCGCACACGCGCATTTCGTAAGTGTAATTTTACGCAAGTGTCCGTAAAACAATCAGAAGACTGTGTCTTTGTGTAAATAGCAGCTGCAGCAAATTGATTCTCCATTATCAAGTTTCACAGTGAGTGAACATGCAAAGAATCTGTTCTTCAGTTTCATTTGCTCTCGGTTTCTGCCCCTCGTTCTCTCTCTCTCTCTCTGTGTGTGTGTCAGTGTGTGTGTGTGTGTGTCTCTCGCTCATGTTCCCGTCTCTGACATCAGGATATTCCATCAATATCTCCCGCTGCAGTTTGAATTAGGCTGTCAGTCAGGCAGACAGAGAGAGAATTGCACAGCTCTTCTTGAACAAATGAAATCTTTTTACCTTGGTTTAAAAAAAAAAAATTCTTTCAGTAACGGATCACACTTTACTTGAAGCCTCTAATGCATTATAGAGAAATTCCGTATGCATTATATATAGTGTTCAGCCAATCTGATTCATTTTAAAACGGTTGGAAAGTCTCAAATGCAATGTGGCCGATGCAATTTAATATTTTCACATGAGATATGAGATACAAAATGTATAAAATGTGTTTGTTTGATTACATTTTTCACTCAAAACACTGAAAACAGAAAAGGTTTATATTCTTTTGACAATTGACAAAAACATAAATAAAAAAATGCCTATTCGTGGTTATACATTTCTAAAATAACAAATAATATAATGCATTAAACCACAATCACACCCAATATAATGTGCTTTTAATGCATTCAACTCTTTAACAATAATGCCTGATGTGTGTGTTTAGTACAATTTGTAATAGTTCTTCTAGTACATACACTTTTTTATTATTATTATATATAAACATACAAACTAAAACGAGTGTATTGTGAAAAATGGCATGTGTTCAGAGCATTAAATCATCTGCACTTCCAGTCACGTCACCATCAGCAGAGAAGGACGAACACACGTTAGCACGAAGGTTACACACCTGTCAGGATGCATCTCACACACACACACACACACACACACACACGGATCCATTCTGCTAGGCACATCTCTCTCTCTTTTGTTCGTTTCATATTCTTTTGTACTCCGTCTCCTCCACCGTTATCAAACTCAGCTTGTCCTTCATATCTCTCCCACAACACTTCAGTCTCTCTCTCTCTGTCTGCCTCAGCAGGATTGGGTTTTAAAGTGGTGATTCCTGCGCTGATGTTGAATCCACAGCGCCACGACAAAAGAAATCATATTTTACTCGAGTTGTGAATGTGAGCTCGCGGTCTGAACTGAGAGAAAGTTGGTTGGTTGACAGATTCACAAACAAGTGAGCTGCTTCGGTTAATGCATCGGCCACAAACACTCAGAGGTTACCAGATCTGAACTGGTCTAATAGTAGAGCATGACGCTTGCAACACCGAGGTCATGTGTTTGATTCCCAGGCAATGTATGAACTGAGTAAGTGTCTTCAATGCAACATGCTGCAATTCACTGCAGATAAAAGCATTAAAACACTGAAAATTATGATTTTCTGCTGACAAGATTGACGTAATATGTATGTAATATGAGAGGAAATTAATGCTTTTTTTAAGGGATGCACGAAATATCGGCCGCAATATCGGTATCGGCCGATATATGTTAATTTTTAACGTTATCGGCAGGATTAGAAAATTTGGCCAATATATTAAAGCCAATTAATAATGTATAATTTCCTTCAGCTGAGACGCTTCAGATGCGCACTGTTCAACATGATGATTTTTAATTGCTTAAAATATGATTGGAATCACTTGAAAAAAGGAAAATACACTAAAGTGCAACATGTAAGTCTGTCATATATCGGCTACATAAAATTATCATGAGAACATTATTATTGTGTGCGACGTGGCTTTTAATAGTTTTGATTTTGTTATCAGGCTCTCAAAAACATTAAAAAAATTTGAGCTAGATTTATCGGCCAATATTTTGGTTGTCTGCTTTCAAATATAAGGAATTATCGGTTTCATATCGGTCGGTGCATCCCTACTTTTTTCTATCAGTTGTTTACTTTGTAATAAAAATAATATTATATTTGCCTATTCCCGGCCATACATTTAAATAATATAATGCATTAAAGCACTCAATCATCACCCAATTTATTGCATGATACTCTTTAACATTGTAAACATGCATATTTAAGTATTGTAATGTCTACTAATAATGAAACTAATAGTTCCAGATGTTGATTGGCCAATGCAGCGTTCTATCCATATTCATTCAAATACACAATATCATAACAACTAATGATGCAGTACAGACCAAATGTAATACATTTACTGGACATTTTATTGATCATGGCAGCAGTAATTTATCAAATGATGGAGATGAGCTTTATAACGGGGCACATTTAGGCCTAAATGTAAGATTTATAGATTTTAATTTCATATAAAATGTCCATGTATTTGGATTGCACCGTTTTAACAAAAACAAACTAATACACTGTAATGTATTAGTAATAATGTAATAATGTGATGCATTTTTGGCAATCATACATAAATGAAACAAGTAAGAATTCTGTACTCAAAAATCATGCCATAGTTTTTTTTTTTATTAACTATTTGCATCGATTTGATCTTATGATCTATTTTGATATTTTCAAAACGCATTATTTTAAATTGCTTAAAATCAGCATGAATCTGTTCGCTTTAATGTATTCAGTTAAAAACTATGAAGATGGTTAAATTGTTCATTGTATTAAATGTAGGCATGCAACGAAAAAAAATGTTTGACCGATTACGATAACCGATAATTCTTTATATTTGAAAGCCGATAACCGATATATTGGCCGATAAATCCAAATCCAAATTTTTATATAATTTTTGAGAGTCTCACCATTAAAAGCCACATCCCAAGCACACAATAATACTGTTCTCATGATAATTTTATGTTGCCGATATGACAGACTTGCGCTTGACTGTATTTTCCTTTTTTGAAGTGATTCCAATCATATTTCAAGCAATTCAAAACAATCATGTTGAACATGTTGCATCTGAAGAGTCTCAGCTGACGGAAATAATACATTATTTATAGGTTTAATATATCGGACAAATTTTCTAATCAGGCCGATAACGATAACATTAAAAATGAACATGTATCGGCCGATACGGATATGGCGGCCGATATATCGTGCATCCCCTAATTAAATGCATTAGTTTGTTTATGTTAAAACTAATTAAGTTATGTTTATGTTAATCCAAATGCATGGAAATTTTACATGCAATTCAAATATATAAATAATAAATTCAGGCCTAAATATTTTTTCGAGTGTTATGGCATACTTTTAAGAATTCAGGAACGACACTGAACATTCATTTCCCAGTGTGCCAGATAGCAATAGTCTGTTCAACGACCGAGTGCTCAGAAGCGGCCCGATAAGAAACGCACTGCGGATTAATAATACCTATCCTGCACCATCACCTGATTTGCATAAATTCCTTCATTGAATCGGATGCTAAGACAATGCAAACTGAGACAATAAACGGCGCCATCATTGGATCCTCACAGAAATGTGATGCGGTGCGCAGGATTACAGCGCTGCTTTATGACCTCTGATGGCACACGCTCAGACGCTGGAGATGCTCATAAATAAACACAGTCACACAAAGACTGCATTATCACCTCATCCACCAGCCTCTCGACCCATACGGAGAGAGAGAGAGGGGGGGATTTAGAGATTTGTCCTTTAAAGGCATGATTTTGCTCTCTCATCAGTACAGGTATTCTCTGAGGACAAGACACTTTAGATAGGGTCGGTGTCTTGCGCTCGCTCCCAATCTCTCTCGGTCTCTGCTGTGCTGTCACCATTTAAAATTCTTTTTTTTTTGAGCAAAGCCGTGACAGTAGGAGGTTAGGAACTACACGCACACCACACATACGCCTTGAGTATCACTACTGAGCTGGACTTTAAATTGACATCATGACTAGACAAGCTCCAGTGTTCAAAGTTTTGAGAAAAAGAGAGAAAGCCAGCTCACATCAGAACTTAAAGCTAACATTATGACATCGGGTATCTAAAGGCCATTATGATATAAAGCCCATTCACACACCAACGATGATTGACACATTTACATCTGCTTGCCCGTTAACAGTAAGCATCATCAATAAAGGTGTTATCTGAATTTGGGCTTTTAACATCAGTACATTCCAAGCTTAATGTGACTTTATGTGCTGTCCCACATTTGTATCGTTCATCATCTGGAAAGAAAATCCCTCACAATGTGATTCGAACCCATATTATGGAAGCTTGTTTCCGCCACATAATGAAAAATAAAAAAGGTATTTGCGACTTTTTATCTCACAATTCTAACTTTTTTTTTCTCACAATTGCGAGTTTACATCTTCACATCAGTTCATATCAGAATTGCGTGATATAAAGTCGTAATTGTGAGAAAAAAAGTCAGAATTGTGAGATATAAACTCGCAATTGAGAGATATAAACTCGCAATTGTGAGAAATAAACTCATAATTCTGACTTTTTCTCAGAATTGCACATTTAAATTTCGCAATTCTGACTTTATAACACACAATTGGGAGTTATAAAGTCAGAATTGCATGATAGAAACTCGCAATTGTGAGAAGAAAAGTTGCAATTATCTTTTAAAATATTTTATTTTATTCTGTGGCGGAAACAAGCTTCCATACTATATCATTCCTCTGTGCCATTAGTTGTGAATTCCGCTATTCTCTATTATTCTCTATTTATTATAATAATATTATTAATAAATATTATATTTTATGTTCAACTGAAGAAAGAACGATCGCACAGGTTTAGAACTACTTGAGGGCGAGTCAATGGCAGGGTAACGTTAGGCGATTTGTTCTAGAAAGATTTTTTGTTATGCTGGTTGAAAGTCTCTTCACATCCTGACAGCAATCGCTAATATGGCTTTCAAAGTTAGCTCGCTATTGCTAGCATCTCTGAAAATTGCCTACCCTACCTTAAATGATGACAGAATTTTCATTTTTGGATGAACTATCCTTTTTTAAGTCAAACGTGGCCTTAATCTTAAATTTATAAAAGTAAATAGTAGTATATAAAAACTTCAGACATAAAAAAATCAGACATAAAGCTAAAATTGTCTATAAAATAGCAGTTGCAAAATAAAATTTCAGACACGTTTTGAGAAGAAAAAAGGTAATAAAAAAGCATCAAGAATTTTGAAGCACGCTTTTCCAGTAGCCTACTGTTTATTGTCCACATCTGCTTCACGTATGACGTAATCATGCATAATAAGGAAAAACGCTTACCTGTACGACGCATGCGCAGACGCGGTGACGCTCCTGGAGATAAAGCAGCAGCTCCGACGAGCCTTTTAAACTAATATCCTAAATGTTTGAGGGCTCGACAGGGTCTGTTCCCGCTGAGGGAAACAACGGTTGATCCTCTGGGAAGGATTATAAAGAGAAGTTGTACCTTACTTATCATATCCTACTTACTATGTTTACATCACATTTGTGTCTTTACTGACAACCGCTAAAACACAAAAGATAAAACTCTCGACTGATGTTAAAGATAATCTTTAGATATATATGTTGCCAATATAAAAATAAATACATACATATTATGAATCGTTATATTTGAAACCTTTCTGAAGTCTCACCTGATATTCACTTCTGAACGCTGCTGATTAGCCCCGCCCCTCACCATCCTGTGGGACGCAGTAATTGGATAATAGCAGCATGAGTATTCAATTATGATTGGTTCAGTTCCGCATAACTCAAACCGCATCTTAATCTTGATTGGCTAGAATGCCGGCGTGCTCTTTTTTATAATAATACTCTGTCTTTTGCACAGTTCTTGCATTGCAGCCTCTTCTTTTCTATAGGCATCTATAAAAAATTTAATAAAACATTGTGAAAAAGCAGAGCTTTATAACTGACTTGACTTTTAAATAATAGCCTATACATAATGTGGAAACAAAGATTAGCAAATTCTCTTCAATCTTTAACTGACGTTCTTCATGGTTAATTTCAACACATAACATAGTTGATAGAGTTTATATCTGCTTACGTTTAATTTTCTATTATAATTCAATCTTTTCAAGACGTTTGTAAGATGATCAATGTGAGGTAAGATGATCAATGTGTAGTTTGTCAGTACGAGTGTGACTTTTGGTAACTAGACCAAGAATGAAATAAACAGATGGTTTTGTTTTCTAATTTCTACTGAGAGGACCAATGGGAAACGTTTGGCTCGGGCAGTTCCTTAGTCATTTTAACAGTTTATTATCATCACAGCTTCTGTGAAGACACCGTCCCGTTCCCTGCAGCGCACTGCCGTATAAAATGCATTTCCCCGGTATTTAGGGTAATTTAATTTTAATACGGCTTTTGAACGAATCTGCCATTCTTATTGATGAACCCAGGTCAGAGCTAGTGGTGTGTTTCAGTAGATTAGTCTAAAGTGAGAGAATGACGTGTTTTTAATGAGATCTTGGATTCTTTTTGAAGACTTGATTTTTTTCTGGAGTTACTGCGGGTCTCTCAGGCTTATGAGCTTATAATGAGTGTTCTGTCACTTCTTCAAATAGTGTAAAGCCATTTCTAAAGGAATGTAATATTACCATCTCGTGAAATAAGACCAGAGATTGTTTTCAAGTCTAATATAACAAAGAAAAAAAAAATGTGCAAAATGAAATCATACATCTTATGTCTTGTTTGTGCATTTTTTTTTTACTACCAAACAATTTCCACTCAGACATTGCAAGTAAATTTAGCAAATAATAACGGCAAGTAACATGACATTTTGAGGTGGAAAGACTGAAATGGTATTTTCTTGTAAAAGATACTCCAATAAACTTCAATAAAACCTTTTCACAGTGTACGATATGCATCTTTAAAGAGGGAAACAGAGCGTAATTGTCTCCTAACAAGACCTGTAATGTGTCAGTGTTCTGCAGAGTTACAGAAACCGCTGTGTTCATGTATTACTTTAGAGAACGAATCAATCTCTGTATCTTTGAATTGACAATTGTGTGTCAACAAATGGAAACAGCAGATTATAAATGAGATATTCAAGTAATAAATCAAATGGAGGCATTTAAGATTCACATGATAAAATGGAAGAGTATCAAATCCATTTGTTTACTCTTCATTTATTTACTTTATGTTACAGGCTTTGAAATCTCAATCTAAATGTACTGTGTGTGTGTTGTGATTTTAGTTGTTTAATTCTCCGTGTGTGTGTGTGTGTCTCAGGTCTCTGTCTGGGCGTATAGTTGGAGGAGTTTGGTGGTTCTTCACTCTTATCATCATCTCGTCCTACACGGCGAACCTGGCCGCCTTCCTCACGGTGGAGCGGATGGTGTCGCCGATCGAGAGCGCAGAAGATCTCGCCAAACAGACAGAGATCGCCTACGGGACTCTGGATTCTGGGTCCACCAAAGAGTTCTTCAGGGTGAGAGATCAATATTAATGCTTATTTAGATCTAGATCAACATTTTTAGATTGATGATTCATTCTAGGGCAGGGTGGTATGACGATATATATACTACCATTCAAAAGTTCGGTAAGAAGTCTCTAATGCTCACCAAGGCTGATATTTAATAATTTTATTTTTTATTATTACAATTTAAAGAAGCTATTTTCTATGTGAATATATAGTCAAGTGTAATTTATTCCTGTGATCAAAGCTGAATTTTCAGCATCATTACTCCAGTCTTCAGTGTCACATGTGACATCCAGTCTATCACATGATCCTTTAGAAATCATTCTAATATTCTGATTTATTATGAGTGTTGGACACAGTTCTGCTGCCTAATATATTTGATGAATAAAAGGTTAAAAAGAACTGCATTTATTCAAAATAAAAAAATATTTTCTAATAATATAAATCTTCTTTACTATCACTTTTTATCAATTTAACACATCCTTGCTGAATAAAAGTATTGATTTATTTTTAAAAAAGAAAGAAAAAAAAATTACTGACCCCACATTTTTTGAGTGTATATTGTTGTTACAAAAGATTTCTATTTTTAAAAAATGTGCTTCTTTTTTAAATTTTTTTTTTTACTTTTTACTTTTTATTCATCAAAGTATCCTAAAAAAAAGTATCACAGGTTATGAAAAAATATTAAGCAGCAGAACTGTTTCCAACTTTGATAATGAATAATCATATTAGAATGATTTCTAAAGGAACATGTGATAGACTGGAGTAATGATCCTGAAAATTCAGCTTTGCATCACAGAAATAAATGATAATTTAAAGTATAATAAATTGAAAACCAATTATTTTAAATTGTAATAATATATCACAATATTAAAAAAAAAAAAAAATCTGTATTTTTGATCAAATAAATGCAGGCTTGATGAGCAGAAGAAACCTCTTTCAAAAACATTAAAAATAGTAATGTGTCCAAACTTTTGGCCTGTACTAATCTATATATATATATATATATATATATATATTTTTTTTTTTTTTGTCATACCGTCTAATCACCAGATGAGTCTGGATATTGTGTTTGGTTTGAGGATCCAGGCTGACGTGCACATTAAAGTTCAGACTCTAAAGAGTATAAGAGCTAGTCCTGCGCTCAACATCTACATCTGCAGTCTGGAGAGGAGCGAAGAAAGCTATTTACTCAGAGAGCCAAGAGAAAGCGATAGAGGGAGAAAGACAGATAGGTGGAGAGAGAGAGAGAGAGCTGAATGAATGTTGTGTTCATTAATGAACTGAGCAGCGCTGCGTGCGTCTCACTCAGTCTCCGTGTCCCTGTTGTCAAACACAGATGGTGTGATGCTTCACATCTACACGGGAAACTACATTCACTTTCTCATGCCTCTCGCTTTCCACCAATCTCTCACTCTCTCCACCAGGCTTTCACATTCTCTCTGCGACAACCTTTACCTGTCTCACCTTCTTTCTGCCAAACTGTCTCACTCTCTCTGACGCCTCATTCTCTCGTCCAACCCGTCTCACTCTTCTCATTCTTTCCACTAATCTAGTCAAAGTCCAGTCAAATTAATTTGTAAAGCGCTATTCACAATACTCATTGCTTCAAAGCAGCTTTACTGGAAATCAGGATGATAAAGGGTTAGCTCATCGAAAAATTAAAATGATCCCATCATTTACTCACCCTCAAGCCATCCTAGGTGTATATGATGGAGATGCAGCGAAATGAAAATTCTGGGATGAAAGTGAATATTATGAAACACTCAGTCGAAGGCAGAATACCGAACATGCTTTTTATGTTGCTTTTTTCCCCCATTTCATAAATGTTATAGTCAAAATGTTCTTTTTACTATTTTGTATGGCTTTTCAAAGAAAAAAATCTATTATTTATTTAACATTGAATATTTGAAAAAACATTAACATTCCAGCAAATATTATACCAACAACACACAATATAACTTAAAATAAGTAAGGCATCGACTCTCACCTAATCTTACGCTACGCCTACATCCTACGTCATGTGTCGGGTCAGAGGTCAGGTCAGAGGTCACTCTTCATGTGTCGGGTCAGAGGTCACTTGTCATGCGTCGGGTCAAAGGTCACTCGTCATGCGTCGGGTCAGAGGTCACTCGTCATGCGTCGGGTCAGAGGTCGGGTCAGAGGTCACTCATCATGTGTCGGGTCAGAGGTCGGGTCAGAGGTCACTCGTCATGCGTCGGGTCAGAGGTCACTCGTCATGCGTCGGGTCAGAGGTCACTTGTCATGCGTCGGGTCAGAGGTCACTCGTCATGCGTCGGGTCAGAGGTCGGGTCAGAGGTCACTCGTCATGAGTCGGGTCAGAGGTGACTCATCATGCGTCGGGTCAGAGGTCACTCGTCATGCGTCGGGTCAGAGGTGACTCATCATGCGTCGGGTCAGAGGTCACTCGTCATGCGTCGGGTCAGAGGTCACTCGTCATGCGTCAGGTCAGAGGTCACTCGTCATGCGTCGGGTCAGAGGTCACTCGTCATGCGTCGGGTCAGAGGTCGGGTCAGAGGTCACTCGTCATGAGTCGGGTCAGAGGTGACTCATCATGCGTCGGGTCAGAGGTCACTGGTCATGCGTCGGGTCAGAGGTGACTCATCATGCGTCGGGTCAGAGGTCACTCATCATGCGTCGGGTCAGAGGTGACTCATCATGCGTCGGGTCAGAGGTCACTCGTCATGCGTCGGGTCAGAGGTGACTCATCATGCGTCGGGTCAGAGGTCACTCGTCATGCGTCGGGTCAGAGGTCACTCGTCATGTGTCGGGTCAGAGGTCACTCGTCATGCGTCGGGTCAGAGGTCACTCGTCATGTGTCGGGTCAGAGGTGACTCATGCGTCGGGTCAGAGGTCACTCATCATGCGTCGGGTCAGAGGTCACTCGTCATGCGTCGGGTCAGAGGTCACTCATCATGTGTCGGGTCAGAGGTCACTCGTCATGCGTCGGGTCAGAGGTCACTCATCATGCGTCGGGTCAGAGGTCACTCGTCATGTGTCGGGTCAGAGGTCACTCGTCATGCGTCGGGTCAGAGGTCACTCTTCGGCCGGAACTCGACTCGCGTACGGCCGTTAGCGGAAGCCAGTGATTATAGTTTATAAAGTTATAAATATGGATCTTTTTCTTACACAATCGACTGGCTTCACTTCAGAAGGCCTTTATTAACCCACTTTTATGGGCTTCAAAATCTAAGTTACTATTCACTCCCATTATAAAGCTGGGAAGAGCCAGAATATGTCTTTATACACCACAGATTGTGTTCCTCTGAAAAGAAGAAAGTCATTCACACCTAGGATGACTTGAGGGTGAGTAAATCATGGGCTAATTTTCATTTTTAGGCGAACTGTCCCTTTAATGTTTATAATATCTCAATATCTTCGTATTTGGCAAATTATAGCTGGACGGTAATATACTTTACATTTTGTGACGATATAAACAATCAAGCATTTGAGATTTGCTACTGTATATGGTACATATATTGCCCTACGTGATTGTACTGTATGAAGTATGGAGCTTATAATATGACAAAATGATTTGAATTTGAATTGTGTAAATTTGAATTATTTGCAAGTGTAATCTAACTAAATTGAATTTTAGGTGGTAGTTTAAATAGTTCTGAATTTGATTTGTTTTAAACGAATATTGAATGTTTGAAATTTAACAAATTGAAATGTTTTTATGGCTGAATTGTATAGACATGTATTTTCAAACAGCTAGTTTTTTTGTTCTGAATTCGTATAGTGCAAATATTCAGTTTAAAAAAATACAGATTTAAGTTTTCAAGATGAAGAAATTCGGAACTTCAAATTCAGTTTTCTAAAATTCAAGTTAAAAAATTCAAGTTAAAAAATTCAGATCTTACAGAAAGTAGGTCACAGGTCATCCTCAGGGAAGAGTAAAGGATCTCAGATAAGTCGAACAGAGCATTTTGGCTGCACTGCAGTAGTTTTCTGCCGCAAACGCGGTGGTGGTTCAAGAGAATCCGTGTATCTTTCGTTCAGTCGTTTTTTTTATTTAATATTAAGAGTAGAAAAACGAGAAAACAGCTTGAGTATTAGATTTCTTCTAATATTCTAGTAATAATAGTCCGCTGCAGCAGTTGCACGGAGCTTAAAAAACGCGTGTATTGCAACTATAGGCTACATTTAATTTTCTCATCAAACAACTAGACTAACGAATGGCTCGGCACAACAGAAGAGCTTAGACAGGGCTTTCTCTCTGTGTAGACCAGCAGTTGGTCAGAATTTGCCTATTTTCTCGACTGTATAGGCTAAGTCACGTTTTATCATGAAACACGCTGTGATTTATTCCAAAGTGACTCAGGCATATATAATGCATTTAACGTTAAATAATCTAAATGTTGACTTTCAAAAGTAGGCGCGCCAAGAAGGCTATTCTCTGTATTTTGGTTCATTTTTGGTGAGCGCCAGAAAGATCTAAAGAGACCGAGACGCGCTAAAGCAGCGCATCATGTTGTTTTATTTATTTTTCAATGGCATGATATTTTGTAGTCATTTTGAATGTACACAAATAAAAATATACATTTTACTGTTTCGGATGATGTCATATTATCTGTATGACTAAATAACAAAGTATTAAGTTATTTCCCAGCAGTTTGAAGTTCCGAATTTCTTCATCTTGAAAACTTGAATCTGTATTTTTTTAAACTGAATATTTGCACTATACGAATTCAGAACAAAAAAACTAGCTGTTTGAAAATACATGTCTATAAAATTCAGCCATAAAAACATTTCAATTTGTTAAATTTCAAACGTTCAATATTCGTTTAAAAAAAATCAAATTCAGAACTATTTAAACTACCACCTAAAATTCAATTTAGTTAAATTACACTTGCAAATAATTCAAATTTACACAATTCAAATTCAAATCATTTTGTCATATTATAAGCTCCATAATGAAGTGGTATAGAATATATATCCATCTGTATATACAGTGCTGTGTGATTATATAGTTACATTTCACAACAACACAAGGAATCAGGCAGTTGTGATTTGCTATATAGTCGGCTATATATCGCTCTATGTGATTGTAGTGTATGTATGCTAATGAAGTGGGATAGAATAAATATCAATTTTTATATATAACTGTGCGATTAATACAGTTCATATTTACATTGCAATATAAAATGTAATCTGTCTCATCACAGTAACAGTGGCATCCCTGATATACTGGCGGGAAGCATTTGATCAGTAACCGTGGGAATAAGTAAATGTCAGGCGTCCCGTTGCGTTCGGAGTTTGTTTGTCATCTGTTGTCGGGCGTTTGTGTCTGAGCGCAGGTTTGTCCAGGGTGTTGTTTATTTGTCGGCGTGTGATGTTTTATTTGGGAGTGTTACGGCACAACAGCGATTCGCTCCGGGCCGGACGTGACAAACATTATTATGGGCCGGCTGTCCGTCACGGTCCGCTGCTTTCCTCTCACACACTGGAGCGTCTGACTGAGCCTGTGTATGAAAGAGGCACAAATGATCGAGGACGAGACACACTGGGACACCAGCACGTCAGATACCATTTCTCACAGGACTAACACACTTTCAGCCGTATTAGACCCATCCGTCTTATTTACAGCAAAGCCAGCACACTTTAGAGATCGCTACACAGTATCACATTTATACTGTATATCAATATGAAACCTGAGAAATAAAATGCATCACAGTTTTCCACTGTAACGGTTTTCAACATCAGGAATCATAAATGTTTCTTGAGCATCAAATCATCATATTATACTGATTTCTGAAGGATCATGTGACACTGAAGACTGGAGTAATGATGCTGAAAATTCAGCTTTGATCACAGGAATAAATTACATTTTAACAATATATTCAAATTCAAAAATTTTCACAATATTACTGTTTTCTCTCTATTTTTGATCAAATAAATGCAGCTTTGGTGAGCAGAGACTTTAACCGACTTAGTGTATATTTGACCATTTATTAGACTCCAGTCCACGCTCTCCTACTTTTTGCATAATAAAATTATGTCAGAATAAAATCGCATGCACATTTATTAACATGCACATATTGAGCAAGAATATATACCGTTAATCGATCATGTGCAAGAAATAAAAACCCCATCGGGATGATAAAAGCCTCCTTTATATGAGGTTTATTTTGTGGGAGTGACCGGCTGTATTCGCCATTATACATTTAAAACAATAATATCTTAGTCTAAACCTGAAGTAATATTGACAAACTATATATCAGTTGCTTACAATCTGTAGTTTTGGTGTCTTTCAAAATGACACAGGAACAGTAATTTATTAATTTGCAACAAGTATATTTTTTAGACTTATAAAGCGTGTTCAGACTTTTATTTTGAAAAATAATGATGAACATGAAGAATCATAAAATATTGGTAGAAATGTCCGTTTGTTTTCATGCCAAGAGTTCAAAAGACAACATCCATTCTATGTTTTGAGGGGGAAAAAAAGTACATGTTTTAAAATATAAAGAAAAAACGATAGATTCTCCATTTGTAATGTGGGTTTGTTAGAGGTTGAATTCAAATCAAATATTGCCAAACTGCCCATAATACTTATGAAAAGGATGTCTACTTCATAAATAGTATGAAAACTATGGAAATATATGGTTCAGAACAATTAAACCATAAATGGAAATGGAGGCGCCCTTAATTGGTCACTAATGGAGTCTCGTTGTCACCTAGTGGAAGCGTTTGGTACTGCGCCCACACAAAATCTGACTGAAAGCTCATTTTTTGAGATATCAACCTCAAATTTGGAACTTTTCCATGATTTATGGCTTTGATTTTCTTGCAGTGTTAGAGTAAAACATGTTTTGTAAAATATATTATCTATGAAATAAATAAATAAAATATTTTTTATATATTTTCATGAACTTAAACTTCTACAATTTTTATTTATTTATTTCACTTTCACTTCTACAAAATATCTGCCAAGTGTCTCCTTTAAAAGAGAGCAAACTTAAGTCTGTGCTATAAAGTATTCAAGATTTATAACAATTTAAAGTGAAAATGTAACTTTGGGGTCTGTAAATAATTATATGATCAATAAGTTATGACAACATATGTTTTTACATTGCTTTAACTCATCAAAATAAGTTCAGCAAATTTAAACTTTTTTATGAGTTATGCAAGATTCAACTCATCTTTTTAAGTCAGTGTAATGTAAAGTAAGTTGAAATGACTTAAACATCCAAGTGGATTGTACTTAAAAATTTAAGGCAGCAATCTTTTTTTTTACGGTGAATGGGATTTTGACAGTTAACGGGTGGGTTACACTTTATTTTAAGGTGTCATTGTTACAGTGTAAATATACATTTAAGTACTGAGTAATATTAATTAACTACATGTACTTACTATAGGGTTAGGGTGGGATTAGAGTTTGGTTGAGGGTTAGTTGCATGTAATTATGCATAATTTATAGTTATTACTATGGTCAGTACATGTAACAAGGACACTGTAAAATAAAGTGTTACCAGCGGGTTAAATATCCTTTAAGATAATTGACTAGTAGTGCCAAAGGACTTTTTTTTTTTAGCTAAAACATTTTTATTTTATTTTTTAAGTCAAGTCACCTTCATTTATACAGCGCTTTTAACGATATAGATCATTTCATAGCAGCTTTACAGTGATAATAGGAGATTACAGTAACATTAAGATTACAGTGGCTTTACAGCAGCTCTAGGATAAAGTTATTGTCCAGCTAAAGTTAGTTTTTGATTGATGCACTTCCGTTGCAAAGATCATGATTTTGAAGAAAAGATTGTGTGACTGATTTGATGTCTTTCGCCCTCTAGAGGTCAAAGATAGCGGTGTACGAAAAAATGTGGAGCTACATGAAGTCTGCGGAGCCCACGGTGTTCACCAAGACGACGGCCGAGGGAGTGGCGCGCGTGCGCAAGTCCAAGGGGAAATACGCCTTCCTGCTGGAGTCCACGATGAACGAGTACACGGAGCAGAGGAAGCCCTGCGACACCATGAAGGTCGGAGGCAATCTGGACTCCAAGGGATACGGGGTCGCAACCACCAAAGGATCGCAGCTAAGGTGGGTGGAGTCCTATAACAACCCACCAATCACAGAGCTGTTATAGTGTTCCACCTACCCTGCTGTGTTTCTCTCTCTCTCTCTCTCTCTCTCTCTCTCTCTCTCTCTCTCTCTCTCTCTGTCTCTCTGTCTCTGTCTCTGTCTCTCTCTCTCTCTCTCTCTCTGTCTCTCTCTCTCTCTCTCTCTCTCTCTCTCTCTGTCTCTGTCTCTCTCTCTCTGTCTCTCTCTCTCTCTCTCTCTCTCTCTCTCAGTTGTCACACTCAGGACTCTCTGTGACGCTGTGATGTTTTGTGGTCTCATATACAGATGCTGTCTTTAATCTAATAGAAGTGGGGATTAACATCAGGGACTTAAAAAACTACTAAAACTATATATATATATACAGTCAAACCAAAAATTATTCAGACACCAGATGTAATTTTTGATGTATTTTTTTACTAGTGTGTGCAGGACACTATAGTTCATTTATGTAAGGGAGGAGAGCAAAATAAAGGAAACTGTGTCATATTATACCCAAATATTCTTCATACAGTGACTACCAGTCAAATCTATACAAATTTGGGAGCAAACATTATTCCGACACTTTGACCTGATCATGTTTTGCTGAAGTGTTTCTTCTTTAATTGCTAATGCTCTTTTTACACACAGACTGAACAAAATGAAGCATTGCTTGGTCACTGGTTGAGCTAAACTGGTATTATCTAATTGTGTAGTTAAATTTAACAGCTGACAGATATTCAACATAATTCATGTGTGAGACAGTCTAACAGAAGGACGGACAAAACCAGTCAAATATCCACTGATTTGTCATATTTTACTACCATTTTCTTAACTATAGCGAATAAACTGTGATAATGTGAGAAATGTTGAAGGTGTCTGAATAAATGTTGGTTTGACTGTATATATATATTTATTAGGGTGTTACGGTACACAGAAGTCACGGTTCACGGTTCGATACGAGTTCGGAACATTTACGTGTGATTTTGTCTCATTATAACAGCGGAAACTTAAAATACTCTGACATTTATGGTCATGCGGATAAGAGTAAGACGTCAATCGAAGCTGATTTTGGCTTCCAGTGATTATTGAAACATGATGCCGCTTTCCGTTCCTTTCCTTTAAAGGACTGTCACCGTGCGTAACATCTGTATCATGTAATGTCACGTGTAAAATGAAGCGTACTTTGGGCTTCGGTGTGCGCTTAAACGGACAAATACACGCAAAAATATGTCAAAATGTCCGTCTTGGGGACTTTTTAACTTAAACACATCCAGTTTGGTCTTCAGTGAACATAACAGCTGGGAAATAATCGAATGCTTGTCAGTGAGTGAAGTCTTAAAGTGACAGCAGCCTAATAAACCTCTCGCTGCTCTCTCTGTCATTCAGTGTCAATCAAACTACAAAAGAAAGTGAGAGAATCATTCACTGATCTTCACCGAATACCATTTGTAACTTTAATAAGAATCGATGTATATTTTATTTTATTCATTCATAAATTTGTATTTATTTATTTTGTTTTATTTTTACAGTTCATTATTCAATTTCTGAATAGTAGGCTAAATTGCTTTATTTTTATATACATGTAGGTATCATTACACCCCTAATATGGATATATATATTATATTTTTTTAAGGAATCATATCACGAGAAATCAAATATTTCTTATTTTTCAAAGATTTTCTGAGATATGAGTTTAATGAATACTATGAAACATACATATATCAATAAATCTGTCTATATGCTTCTGACAAATCTTAAAACGAGCGGCTAAAGTTTATGTCAACCCTATAAAGCCTGCTATATCATAGTTGATATGCACATTTCTAAGGCCTCAAAATGATCAACATGTTCAAACCCGTCGCACACAATCTTCTACATGTCTTCTGTCGTCTGACTGATCGTTTAGACTTTTTTAGCAAGTAAAAGCCTTTTAGTATAATTGTAAAGCGTCCACTTTCAGCTCGAGTCTTTTTGCTGGTAAATCTGATTTTTATAAAGTAAATGTAAGAGTAACTTTGATATTTGAAGATGAACACTTACTGGACTTAATCAACTTGATTTACTTGATTATCCAGACAAATATACTATAATATTCTCACTATATGAGCCATAAAAGCCTGATGTATCAAATATGATACTCCAGAAAAGCACGTATGCAAACTCTTTAAGATTTCTTTTTATGATTTTGTCTGTTCAGCAAACAAAAAAAGTAGATTATTAGCAAGATTCCTGATCTAAAAACAACCTGTTTAATTACTGGTTTTGCTTCAAAGAAAAATATTAATTTATAAATGGATCTCAAGGAGAAACTGAAATAATGAAAAATGAGATCACCTCTTTAAACCACAAGGACAAAATCTGATAAAGGTTTATTATTTTGCTCAGAAAGTATTAAAGTTTCTTTTTATTGGTTAAACAAAAGCTCCTGTATCCCACAAGATATCACAGTTTGAGCTCTCACAGACAGTGCTGTGTGTGTGTGTGTGTGTGTGTGTGAGTGTGTGTGTGTGTGTGTGTGTGAGTGTGTGTGTGTGTGTGTGTGTGTGTGTGTGTGTGTGTGTGTGTGTGTAATTCTGTTTTTACTCCTCAGAACCAGCGCTCAGGTAAACGTTGCCCTCACACAGTCCTCTTCTCTCTGACGTGTCTCATTTTTTGCTCATTTCTCCTCATCAAGCCTGTCTAACACCTTCATCAACCACACGTTTCGTCTGTTCTACTGTTTCTGCATAAACTACCAGCACGTTTTACACCACACCATCTTCTGGATATGAAAGTTTCTTAACGACAACATGAAATCAGAATTAACTTCCAAAAATAAATGAATATTATGCATTAGTACACACTATTGTATACATTAGCGTTCAAAAGTTTGGGGTCGATATTATTATTATTAGTAGTAATTTTTAGTCTTGTGATCAAAGCTGCATTTTCTTCAATGTCACATGATCCTTCAGAAATCAGTATAATATGATGATTTGATGATCAAGAAACATTTATGATTATTATAAACAGCAGAAAATGTATATAACTAGTAAATGTGTGTACGTGAAAAATATTTTAATTAACGGCCCAATCAAATTCGGATGGATATGGCATTATTTCCCACTAGATAGTCTCTTTGGAAGTTAAATGTGTAGCGTTTCATGTTGTCTTTAAATAGAAAATGATTGGAAATGTTCTGTTATGACGTATGTAACCTGAAATGATGATCAATGAGTGTTTTAATCTGTCGGTGTTTGACCTGTGTGGAGATTCAGTTCTGCCTGAGAGGATTTCACTGACCGGAGGAGAGTACTTGATATCCCCCTTAGGTTGTTATCAGCCAGTTCAGCAAACTAATGTCAGCACTGTGACCTCTGACCCCAACCGTTTAAGCTCTCCAGGACAGATATAAACATGCTGCTAGTGATTACAGACACCTTCCATCTACAGCGATCTGTAAGTGCTTGTGTCGCTCTAAAACGGATGATACCTATAGACAGAATCTCAGTTATGAAATATCACATATGCCGAGGCGAATCCTTTAAAGTGCCCCTATTATGCTATTTTAAATCATTTTGTTTTAGAGTCTCGTATGATAGCCGTACAATCCAAGGTCATGAAACACTTTCATTTTCTCATAATATCCATTTCAGCATCAGCTCTTTTCTCTCAGTGTCTGAAACGCTTCGTTTGAAGATTCAGTCTCTCTAAGCCCCGCCTCTCTGAGAGCTGCTCTGCTCTGATTGGTCAGAAAGCAAACGCTCATTATCATATCTGAATCTCAGCTCTTGACACACAGTGATACGAACAGTGACGATGGCGTGGGTTTTACCGCATCAATCTGCAGAAAACAGCGTCTTCTCCACATGAACAACACAAACCAAACTCTTCCAGTCTCAGATACACTACAGTGTTTGAGGGCGGAGCTAAGAGACGCTGTTCAGCCAATCAAGACCACAGGTTGGCATTATGCTAATTAGTTTCAAACCTACATATCTTCAACAGGAAGTGAGACTGAATTACTGACGACTCGTTTCAGTTCAGAATCACTTTATTCTTTTAGGAGACAAAAACTACATTAATCTGCACTTTAATCTTTAAAACTCTTGACCTTTTACATTCACAAACAGCTCTATTACACACTACATGAAAGATCATATCTGAAAAAGCATAATTGGGGCACTTTAAGAGGTAACACTTTATAATAATGGTCCGTCATTAGTAAGTAACTATGCAGTAAGTAATGAAGGACTAATGAGTAGTTCTACATTAACACCTTAGCTACTACTATTAACTAATATGGAAACAATATTAACAGTAAGTAATATCGAATTTAGGACTATATATCGACTAGGACCACTTATAATGGTCCAGATCACTAGTAGTTCCTGCATAGTACCTTAACACTTGAGTAAGTAGTGATGTATTTTTTTGACTGTTTTCATAGTAAAAATAATGACTGATTACGTCTCAGACAGACGATAATGTTCTTTATAATTTGTCAGTTAGTTAATAGTTATTAATGAAGCTAATCTCATTAAGTAATTACTGATTACCTAATAAGGAATAATCTCCTAAATTTTATATTACTTACTGATTAGTTAAGCTTGTTTCTTTATTAGTTAATAGTAGTAGCTGAGGTGTTAATGTAGAACTACTCATTAGTCCTTCATTACTTCCTGCATAGTTACTTACTAATGACGGACCATTATTATAAAGTGTTACTCTTTAACATATACTTTTGTAAAAGCGTGCTTCTGTAAAGCTGTGCCGTCACACCCAGAGATGCTCAGTTCACACAGACGAGATGGAGAGGTTTCAGATGAAAGACGTCGAGCGGTACGAGTCTCCACACGGGCTGAAAGGCTAAACAATGCATGAGAATCCGGCATCTTATATACTGCACACTGCCTGCTGTTTCAGTCACAGCATATGAAGCATGCGGTGTGTACAATGCAAACACGTTTTGTCTTCATATGGTAACATGCTAAAGAACAATGATGAACTATTATGTTGCACCAGTGAAAGTCAACATGAAATCTTTAACTGAGACTAATTACTTTCTTAATACACAATCCCAATCTATTTCATGAGTCTATCAGCTCACTATGGCTTCAAAGCTACAGTTTTCCTTGTTTCTCAAATCATAGTTACGTCATATTGTGGTGGTAAAATTGGTTGAATTTAAAGTATTAGTAATTCTCACTGTGCGGCATAAAGTGTTTCATGTCATCATCAGTGTTTCTCAATTCATCATCAAATGCGACGTGCTTATGGAAACACTGAGGATGTCTCTCTCACATCCGTCTCTCTCTCTCTCTCTCTCGTTTATTCCCTCTGAAATCATCCTACTGGATCTCTTCATTCGCTTCAATCTACATTTATACTTGAATTATGTGTCAGGTTTGATTCTGTATGCAAATGGTTGGCTGTTGTTCAATTTTCTTTAATGAAAAACAGGAGAATAAATGCATTGCAAAGTCACAGTTGTAAGACGGGCTTCATGGAAACCTATTGGACGTCCTGTTTTGTGTGTGTGTGTGTGTGTGTGTGTGTGTGTGTGTGTGTGTGTGTGTGTGATGGAGTAAATACAGTCCCACTGCTGCTTAAAAGTCTTTTAATAGATTAAAATGAACATATGACCTCCATTTACTCACAAACACTTTTGGATGGAGGGATGGATGGACGGATGGATCGACAAACAGATGGAGGGATGGAGAAATGGACAGATAGATGGATGGAGGGATGAATGGACAGACAAAAAGATGGATGGAGGGATTGTTAGATGGAGGGATGGATTGTTAGATGGAGGGATGGATTGTTAGATGGAGGGATGGATTGGATTGTTAGATGGAGGGATGGATTGTTAGATGGAGGGATTGTTAGATGGAGGGATGGATTGTTAGATGGAGGAATGGAGGGATGGATTGTTGGATGGAGGGATGGATTGTTAGATGGAGGGATTGTTAGATGGAGGGATGGATTGTTAGATGGAGGGATGGATTGTTAGATGGAAGGATGGATTGTTAGATGGAGGGATTGTTAGATGGAGGGATGGATTGTTAGATGGAGGGATTGTTAGATGGAGGGATGGATTGTTGGATGGATTGTTGGATGGAGGGATGGATTGTTAGATGGAAGGATGGATTGTTAGATGGAGGGATGGATTGTTGGATGGAGGGATGGATTGTTAGATGGAAGGATGGATTGTTAGATGGAGGGATGGATTGTTAGATGGAGGGATGGAGGGATGGATTGTTAGATGGAGGAATGGAGGGATGGATTGTTAGATGGAAAGGATGGATTGTTAGATGGAGGGATGGCTTGTTAGATGGAGGGATTGTTAGATGGAGGGATGGAGGGATGGATTGTTAGATGGAGGGATTGTTAGATGGAGGGATGGATTTTTAGATGGAGGGATGGAGGGATGGATTGTTGGATGGATTGTTAGATGGAAGGATGGATTGTTAGATGGAGGGATGGAGGGATGGATTGTTGGATGGAGGGATGGATTGTTAGATGGAAGGATGGATTGTTAGATGGGGGGATGGATTGTTGGATGGAGGGATGGATTGTTAGATGGAGGGATGGATTGTTAGATGGAGGGATGGATTGTTGGATGGAGGGATGGATTGTTAGATGGAGGGATGGATTGTTAGATGGAGGGATGGATTGTTGGATGGAGGGATGGATTGTTAGATGGAAGGATGGATTGTTAGATGGGGGGATGGATTGTTGGATGGAGGGATGGATTGTTAGATGGAGGGATGGATTGTTAGATGGGGGGATGGATTGTTGGATGGAGGGATGGATTGTTAGATGGAGGGATGGATTGTTGGATGGAGGGATGGATTGTTAGATGGGGGGATGGATTGTTGGATGGAGGGATGGATTGTTAGATGGAGGGATGGATTGTTAGATGGAGGGATGGATTGTTAGATGGAGGGATTGTTAGATGGAGGAATGGAGGGATGGATTGTTAGATGGAAGGATGGATTGTTAGATGGAGGAATGGAGGGATGGATTGTTAGATGGAAGGATGGATTGTTAGATGGAGGGATGGCTTGTTAGATGGAGGGATTGTTAGATGGAGGGATGGATTGTTAGATGGAGGGATGGAGGGATGGATTGTTAGATGGAGGGATAGATTGTTAGATGGAGGGATGAATGGACAGACAAAAAGATGGATGGATGGATTTTTAGATGGAGGGATGGAGGGATGGATTGTTAGATGGAGGGATAGATTGTTAGATGGAGGGATGAATGGACAGACAAAAAGATGGATGGATGGACGGCTGGACTGACAGATTTCCTCAGTGCTCGCTGGTTTAGTTATGATATATTAGTGAGTAATTTGCTCCGGCAGCAGACGGACACATAATGGGCTTTTAAAAATTATGAAAAATGTGGCCAGCTCTCGTCCTCCATTTGCTTATGATTGATATTACAACCAGAGTTGTGTGGAATAAAATGAGAGCGAGAGAGAGAGAGAGAGAGAGAGACATCCCACAAAAGTCCTCATTAACAACAGCTGCCTTCCACGAGCCTCTCTTATTTCCTCTCTTGTTTTCTGTTTGTTTTGTGTTCGTCTAACCCGGGCTGCCTGCGGCCCGCTCTCACGTGATGTTTATGGTTTGTTGAAGAAATGCCGTAAACCTGGCCGTGTTAAAGCTGAATGAACAGGGGCTGTTGGACAAATTGAAAAATAAATGGTGGTACGACAAGGGCGAATGTGGCAGCGGGGGCGGGGACTCGAAGGTTAGCCACCAATGACACGCAGAGGAGTGGTAAAGAGAAAACCATGTGACGCAACAGAGACATCTGCCCTGACACCAGCAACCACAACAAAC
Source organism: Leuciscus leuciscus (assembly GCF_965113295.1). Classification (NCBI taxonomy): domain Eukaryota; kingdom Metazoa; phylum Chordata; class Actinopteri; order Cypriniformes; family Leuciscidae; genus Leuciscus; species Leuciscus leuciscus. The sequence goes on along the minus strand of NC_138733.1, from coordinate 4,171,488 downwards.
GTCCCACAGGAGACTCGGACTGGAAAAGAAAGCAATTACTGGCAAAACAGAAATATTTGCCAAAAGATTCGTGTATTCCAGCAAATGAGGGCTGAAACTGCACAGAAACTAATAGATGAAGACGTTTGTTTTTTGTAGGTAGAGTCCAAAAGTCTGAGAATGCTAGTGGAAATTATTTTGTTTATGCATTGATTTATAATTTTATATGCATAAATGATTCAAATAAATTAATGAAAAATATATGGAAAATAAGCTGAACATAAAACAAAATTATATATATATATATACAGTATATATGTATATGTATACAGTGTATATGTATATATGCACACACACCCACACACACGTATTGAAGTTGATGAAACAATTACAAAAAAATACACAAATCAGAATGACAAAGAGTCAAAAGTTAGATGAAAAATTTACATTTTAAAACTTAAATTTGAAAAAAATAATTTCAGAAAACTTGATGGTCAAGTGTTACGTGATTAGAGTGATTTATATTCATTTTATATTTTTTCAGTAATTGTATTTTAATGATAAATTATTCAAGTTATAATAACAGTACAACTATTTCAGTAAAGTTAAAAAAGCTACATTGAAAAAATATGTAGAAAATAAACAAAATAAAAATAAAATAACACACACATATACATACATATATATATATAAAAAAAAAAATTGTAAAGTTGACAATTTGAATTGGATTAAATACAATTTTAAAATGATACGAATCAGAATAATCATGAGACAAAAGTTACATAAAAAAAAAATAATAATTTCAGAAAACTTGATGTTGAAAAGTCACATTATCAGTGTGATTTCTTTTCATTTTCTTATTAATTTTTTTCATCATAAACAGAATCTTTAATATTTTCATTTTTTCTGATGTGGACTCTGGACTGTTCTGCTCACACATCTGTAAGACACACACACACTGTGCTCCGGGGTGTGTGTAGTGTGCCAATAGTTCTGTATTAACAGTAATTGTCTGTGTTTTGATAATGAAATCAGGGCAGTATGTGTCTGTTGCCCGAAGCGATGGAGCGAGATCCCATCCATACGTCTGTGGCTCCACACGGCCCCGTACGAGCTCTCACACACGTGTACTCGATGGGACCTCGGCTTCATCACTTCCTGTGCTACTGTGTGCCAAGATGTGTTGTAATCTAATAACATAAAATAACATGGTCTATGATGTTATTTATGTTATTCTCTCTGAGAAGAACGCCGGTAAACCTGGCGGTGTTGAAACTGAGTGAAGCAGGAGTGCTAGACAAACTCAAAAATAAATGGTGGTACGATAAGGGCGAGTGTGGACCCAAGGACTCGGGAAGTAAGGTCAGTTCCTGGATGGAAAACTGCAACAAAACCTGAAAACCGCAGCTCTGAAAGACATCATACAGCAGATTTGTTTGGTTTTTTTAGATGTTCTGAAGATGGAACTGCCTGAGAATCTGTAGAATGAAACATTGTGACATCACAGTTCAAACAGCCACAGAATGCTGCACTATGATGTCATACACAGGGTTCCTACACAGTTTCAAATTCAAAATTCCATACTTTTCCCCAAATCAAATTTCCGAACTTCCAGACCATATTCAACATGAATGGTTCAAACATAGTGCAATCATCTGTAAATATTTTCTTGTGTTTTTATCATCATTGGTTTTCTCAACGTGATAACAAGCACTCACATAAAGAGAAGAAACCTAAGAGCTGTGCAATATATCGAAATTATATATCATTATATTTCTTATATTTTTGACATATTATTTTGTCTTAAGGCGAGACACTACAGGTGAATAGGGCATAATTTGTAACTAGCAGATATCACCATGAAACTTTCCCAGTTGATTACCTACATTACAATGAGAAAAAAATGTATTACAAGTTTTCTGTAATTTAATGTTTAAATATGCAAATTAGGCATTATCTAATTAAATATGTGCTAATTTGCATATATTTAAATAAAAAAAAGAAATCTGAGTATTGGATAAAGCCAGGTTCATTGTGTTCACATATTAGATGGGGGAAAAAATTACAGAGGGATTTATGGATATCTACTTTTGTTACCCTGTAAATCAGAATATACTGTGAATAGCCTTAAAAAAAATATTTTCGCCATGTTTTTTTGGAATAAATGTTATATAAATCAGGCTAGGAATAATATATTTACAAATCCCTCAGTAAATGTCTTGATAATATAACTAGGTACAAGACTGGAAGGTTTGGTGTATAGAGGTGCTTCTGAAGTGGAGATTTCAGACTTGGAGAATGAGAGAAAAGTCATTTTGAGATTAAAGATTTATCATCAGCCAATGAGATTGTGCATTTAGAGTTAAATCCCCCCTTTACTTTCACGATTGGTTGCTGATAAAAAGGAAATGACCATATTTGGATCCGACAGCATTGTACAGGAGAGAGAGAGCTTTCTAACGGTGTGTGTTATGACGTTAAATGATGATTTAACGCCAATTTTTGTTGAATTTATGAGAAATCTACAGACGCAATCAGACAAAGTGTAGTGAAATAAAGACCTAAATGTGTATTTCTGACTTTTTTTCACCACAAGTCTGAAAGAAGACAAATATCCCAAAATCTCAAAATTGACCAGTAGAAAAAACCCCAATGTTTTTGCCTGCCGTGTCTCGCCTTAAATGAACTTAAACAGTTGGGAAAGAAATCGGATGCGAGTCAATAGGGTCCGTGCATTAGCTCTTAAAGTGACAGCAGCCTAATACAGCAAACCTACAGCTGTCAGTCAAACAACAAAGGAATACGATTTCCTTCAATAAAACACTTTTAAACCTGCATATATTCACCTCTGACACATTAGTTTGATACTGTAATGTTTGCACGACCGCCAAACAGCAAAGTACAGTCTGAGTGAAAGGATCGTTTACTCCTTTATCTGTTGCTGGTTTGAGTCGCACATTCATTCAAACGAGACTTGCTTATGGAGAAGACAAACCGTTCTACATAATGAAAATGTGCGCTTCAGTCGTGTTTAACAGTCATTAAACCCTCACTAAACGTTCGCATGAAATCACTCTGCTTGTTTTTAGAAATTATTCATTTTATATTTTATAAAACTAAATAGTTTGAAAGCTTGTTTCCGCCACTGAATAAAATGAATATATATTTTTTAATCTCAATTACAAAAGAAAAATCTCTCGCAATTACATGTTATAAAGTCAGAATTGCGTAATTGCATAATTGTTTTTAGCTAGTTTATAGGTTATATCACTCAATTCTGACTTTGTAACTCACAAAAAAGTCAGAATTGTGAGAAAAATTATTATTGTATTTTTTGTTCTGTGGCGGAAACAAGAAAAATATATATAGCGGAAATATTTTTCCATACTCTGTTTTCTTTTTTTCCATACTTTTCCAATACTGGAAATGACTCAAATCAAATTCCATACCTTTCCAAACTGCGTAGGAACCCTGCGTACACTTCCATGACATCATAATAGAGTTCCATTTTTTTTTTTTTTTTTTTGCAGCTTTGTTACAGTAAAATGGATGAGTTCATTAAAATGGACAGCTAATTAGAGAGAATAATGCACCATTAGAAGGACTACAGTGGCCAATTTTACTCTGATAATATTCACTTATTCACTCAGTTAGTCAGTAGAAACCCATTATGGCTGTAGAACATTTCATACGGCTATTTCGTGCCATCTTAGACAGAGCCAGATTATATAAAAAATTACGTTGTTGAAAAATATTAAAAATAATTTTAAAGCAAAAAATCTATTTTAATTCTTCATAAAATATTATTTAAAGTCCCCCTGTAGTCAATAATTTCATCCCTTAAAACTCATCTTTGATCACCAAAATTACATATTTCAACTTTTTTTTCCTTCTTCATGCCTTGAAATATCTTGAATGTAACTCGACACCCTCATTTAGTATTCGCGGTTCTATGAATATGCAAATGAGCCCCGCCTCCACTCACTCACTCAGCTCAGAGATCCACTGGTTGACGATCACACGTTGATCTGATTGGTTACAAGGTAGTTTGTGACGTCAGAAACACCAGCGATTTCAAAGCGTGTTTTTGAGACTGTCTGACTGAGAAAATACTCAGCAATGCTGTCGACTTATGAATTTACACATGAGTTTGTCTTAAAGCACATTAAAAACACCACATAGACATATAAGTAAGCAATAAAAATATTAAAGCCAAAAATTATGTATCAATGCAACTTTCATTAAGTAAAATAACTAAAAGCCTTCCTTCCGCTGGAAAAAATAGTCCCTGCCCGTGAACAGCAACATCAATTATTATAATAATAATAAAGTTATTATTTCACCATTAGATGGCGACAAAGACTGTCTTCATGAGTGAGTGAGTCAGTCAGTAGAGAAGACTTTTATATTGACAGAACTGACAGGCTAGGGATTATGTAGTGATACATAGAACCGTTGGGTGAAGCGGTCGTGTTTTATCGTGAATATATTGACCAATCAGAATCAAGGACTGGAACTAACCGTTTTTATAAACTACATTAAAATCTTGATTTTCACCACAGGGGGACTTTAAATAATTTGATATAGATATTTAATCAATATATAGTTCACATATTGAATATTCAAATTTTTTTTTTCAATGCATTTTACATTTTGCAGAAAATAAAGTTGATCTGATAGACAAAAAGACTAAGTAAACAAGGCTAAACCACCAAAAACTTTATTTGAAATCTAAATGAAACGTGATTTAATTCTGTCTATAATGTAACCACAGACTTATGACTCTTAAATGAAGTGTTATTGAATGTGTAAATGTGTTTTGAGTCTCTCGTCTCTCCACTTCTTGCATCCCTAACTCCATCTTTTCTCCCTCGTTCCCCGGTTTCCAGGACAAGAGCTCGCAGGCGCTGAGCCTGAGCAACGTGGCGGGAGTTTTCTACATCTTGGTGGGCGGCCTGGGTCTGGCCATGCTGGTGGCCCTGGTCGAGTTTTGCTATAAGTCCCGCGCCGAGGCCAAGAAACTGAAGGTGGAATCGGCCGAACTGAATTTTAGCCCCGCCCCCAGCCCGACGCACAGTGTGCAGAACTTAGCCACTTATAGAGAGGGATACAACGTGTACGGCTCTGACGCAGTAAAGATATAGGGGTAGGACAGACGGTCGCAGGGGTTCGGCAGACGTCCCGCTAATGTTGTGACCGCTTCCCATCCTTCAGTTTACAAACTTTTCCTTTACTTACGTTCCTTCTTTTGGTTTGTTTTACCCCCTGAAAGAGATCCTTTCATTTCTGTCGCTTGTCGTTCCTTTGTTTGTTTTTTCTTTCGTATGGCATTTTGTTTCCTGGAGTTGCCTTGACTAGGACATGTTGGGATTGCATTGGTTTGGTCTTCCTGGCTGCAGTTGCTGGTGTTTGCACTGTTGGCTTTCTGTTTCAGACACCTGCATTAAAACAAAAGCCACAAGATGACAAACACACACACACACACACACACATATATATATATAAACACATGGACAAACCTGACATATTAGCATCTCAAATGATTACCAAACCAAACGTCTTAGCATACAACCCTAAAACACTTTATAAAGGAATGCTGCTTTTATACTTCTTATTCAGAGATGCTTTAAAGATAAAGCTCTCTGCTATTGGCCAGCAGTTCTCAACTGGCGGGGTTTAATGGACAAAAGCAATGCTAAATGCAAATAATAAAAAACAACTAACCACATAATCTTTTAAAAAGTGCAAATTTGGTGCAAATTTCCAACCAATAAATGGTTTAACCCTTGCATTATGTACAAAATTCAGATTTACCACCAGCTCGCGCCAACGCAAACCCTCTTGAAAACTACTGTCAGGATTTACTAAAGACACGCAGTGAAACATTAGCGCTGGAAGGGTTATTTTTGCGGCTGATCTCATTGCATATGCATTTGTAGGAGTTTCCCTTTCAGACGCTAGATTTATGGGAGGAGAGTATTTACATTGCGCTAGTTAATTTACTGGTGTTTACGCCATTATTTAACGACCAAAAAAAAAGCACGTCTTAAACCAGATGCTAATTTGCTCTGCTCTTTGTCTTGATTGTGTTGGTCTTTATGGAAATGATCCGGAAATGAGTTCTTCAATTTGTTAGTAAATCACACGCAGAAATTTCCTCTCCCAACGGCACTTTTTCACACTAATTTGCCCTGTTTAGTAAATCTGGCCCGTAGTGCGATTTTTATGGTGCGGGTGAAACTTGACTCTAATTGGATTAAATATATTTCACCAAAAATCACAAACTACATAAAAATAAAATCAGGTGAAAACAGTAAAGCGTCAACATGTGAACACATGACTTTTTAAAACTGTATTAGACAACTTTTTCACAAAACTGTACATTTTATAAACAGTTTTATAACGATTTTTTTAAACTTTTGTAAAATGTGAAAAGCACTTATTCACTGAAAAAATTTTTTTTCTGAATATAATTTTAAAAAATGATCGTAAGTGGTTGCACACAATTACTACTAAAATTGATTAAGTTCAACTTAATGCATTTGTTCAAATATAGCTAAAATCAATTGTGTGCAACTACTTACGATAAAAGTTTTTTTTATTAAATTCAACGAATAATTTTTTTCAGTGTTCTGTGTGCTTTCCTAAAGCTGATAAAAATATACGCCATCAATGCAATGTTATATTTCTTTGGATAAAAGCTAAATGCATAAATGTAAATTAGAGAAAACTGACATGAAAAAATACATCAAACCCTTTAAAAAAACAAAAAAACATTAATTAAACATCATAATCGTAATATAAATTTCATACGCACCTTTTATAACATATCAGATTGGAACCTTTGCATGCATGTTCATAATCCTAAAAGAGAAAAGTGACAAAATATCAAGAAAAAAAAAAAACATACTCAAACAACTCAAAAAAATCGAATTGAACATAATATAAGGGTTCAAAAATAACCTATTCTGGAACTGTGTGAAGTCTCGCAGCAAAACCAGTTGAGATCTGCTGCTAGCAATGGGTTATTTGGTACGAGTAGGGCATTATAGATCAAACGGCTGTTGGTTTAATGATGTTTGGTTGCGTTTCACTTTCTTTTGTTGTTAGTGACATCAGCAAACCAATCTATAATGCCGTACTGATACCGAATAACGTTTCAGACTGACCTCTAAACCCCTGCTCATGAAACATTAGCAGTGTGAACGTATAAAGTGTTGACTGTTACGGGACACTGTACAAATTAAAACCCTAGAACTAGCGGGCGAAGGGCTGCATGCTTGCGTTAGAAATGCAGATGTCTAGCTATGTTGTACATTTTTGAGATGTTTTCTGTATTTGTTTGTGGCGGGCTTGAGCTTCTCTCCGTTCTGTCGCTGTGAATGTGTCGAGTGGTTCCGTTGTGATGTCACTGTGTCATTTGCATATAAAGACAGAGCGCATTTAGGCCACGCCCACACCGGCGGAAAACAATCCAACCGTCTCCATTGACTTAGGCAATGGCCTCCTTGTCATTTCTGACTTATAAGAAAAAACAACACAATGTCTAAAAGCTGCTGTGTGACAAGGTGTACAAACAAACATGCTAAAATAAAACAGAAATAAGTTTTTATAAGCTGTCGACCCAAAATAACGAGCGTTTAAAGACATAAAAGTCGATACAGGCAATTGAGAGAGAGCGCAACATGTCCTATTACTCTGAGAACTAACTTACGCCCACTGGAGGGGAACGTTATCGGTAACAGAATAGCTTAGCTTACAGAAATATAATATATAAAACTGACATTTGGATATTTTACTTACCAGTGACAAAATGTTTACTGCACACGGAGTGTATTTTTAGTGCATATCAGAATCTAGGGTTGCCAACTGTCCCGAATTAGCCGGGACGTCCCGTATTTTGGGTCTTATTTATTTGTCCCGTACGGGACCTCTCTTGTCCCGATTAAATGGACTGCTACTGATAACCACCGACTACGACAGCAACACGACACTTGAGAATGATCACGACATCGCATCATCCAATCACAGCCCACACTCACACGCATCAGACCATGCGAATAACAAACTCTAAATTGAGAAATAATTATTCTTTTGGGACAAATTATTGTTTGATTTGCGAACAGAATCCTGCTTTCTGGTCGCTCCCGGTTCGATCCGGAGATTCCGGACTCGCGCTAACGGCAAATCCCTTTCACTGCCCGGCCGGGTTTTGATTTCGGCAAATCAGTTTTGGTGAATTCAAACAACGTGATTATTGTTCATGAGTCCAACATCCATCCAACGCAAGAAAACATGAAATCTTCCTGAGGGAAAATATGATATTAGCCTACTTTCTTTAATTTCTTTAAAATGTAGTGTATAATGTTACAAAAGCGTTCTATTTCAGATAAATGCTATTATTTTGAACTATGGTTTGTGTGTAATGTGACTTTTTTTGTGTGACCTTAAAATTCGTTTTAGAATTAAATTGTACATAAATAGGTTACGCAAAACGTGTTTATATCTGAGAACATTTTAAACACATACGAGCCTAAAATGACATATACTGTGTGATACAGTACAAATATTTTGAGTGTCCCTTATTTTCGTGTAAAGAACCACGATTGTCCCGCATTTTTCTTTTCTGAAGTTGGCAACCCTATCAGAATCCCACAATTTACCCATTTGTTCCAGCCTGTATCCACTTTTGTGTCCTTAAACGCTCGTTTTTTGGGGTGGACAGCTTATAAAAATGTATTTCTGTTTTTTTAGTTTTTGTTTTTTAGCTTGTTTGCTGCACACCTTGTTTTAGACATCGTTTTGTTTTTTGTTACAAGTCGGCTTGCGCTACCGCGGATTCAGACGTGACAGGCACGACAACAAATCACACTCTTTCAGCCCTCGGAAAAGACGTCAAACATTGTAAACGAGTCGGGACGGCTATAGATACGAACGTTTTGACATTGTCGCGCATCAAGGATCCATGATGCCTTACGTCGAGGACAAACATCATCGCGTAAGAGCCGAAGACTCACGTAAAAACGTATTTCTGGGTTTTTACGCTTGTTTGTTGTAGACCTTGTCGGTGAACGTGATTTCATCAAGTATCACATGTTCCTGGATGAACATCTCTGTTGATCCTGGAACAACTTTCCAATCAACCAATCAGATTTGAGGGACACGTTTACAGTTTATGTCAAGTTTAGGCTTAGACCCAGTGCTTCAACATCACTGTAAATAAAAGTACAAGTAAGTGTAGTAAAGCCCCGATTATTTTGTAACCTGGTCTTTCTCATAGAGCAAAACAATTAATCAGAAAAACAAATGTGAATAAGATTACAGCAGCCGCGATTACCTAATCATGAGAAGTGCATTTTACAATTTTATTTATATTTTTCCCTTTGCATTAAAGGAACTTACGACGTGCGTTTGCAGCGTTGAACATTGTAGCCAATCACAGACATGTCTGTTGAGCGTATCGGCCAATCAGAGGCGTTTAAATGAGTTGCTGTGCTGAAGATGTGTTTTGCGCGAGCTACACTTTCGCAAACCTGTCATTATTATTGCCAATAAACTTAAGATGCAAATAAGAGATTCTCACCCTCATGTTGTTTCAAACCTGTATGAATTTCTTTCTTTTGCTGAACAGAAAGGAAGATATCTAGAAGAATGTCAGTAACCAGACAGTTTTAGATACCATTGACTTGCATAGTAAATATTTTTCCTACTATGGAAGTCAATGGTATCTAAAACTGTCTGGTTAGTCACATTCTTCTAGATATCTTCCTTTCTGTTAAGCAAAAGAAAGAAATTCATACAGGTTTGAAACAACATGAGGGTGAGTATATGATGACAGAATTTTCATTTTTCGTTGGAGTATCCCTTTAAATCGCTTTTATAATGAATTAATTCCTTTAAATAAAAATAGTCCAATTTTAGTTTGGGCTAACGCCCCGAATATCCACTGACCTTAGAACCGCCCCTGGGTTAAGGGTAGGGATAGGGTAAGGACTACATTTTGGGACATGAATGTTATTCATAAACATTCATATAACAAAATATGTTGATCCAGGAACATGTCTTACTTGGCAAAATCACGGTGACCCCGCCTTGTCACATAGCAGCTTTTAGACATTGTCAGAGAATGTCTTATAAGGGGAGAACTTCCACTCTCAGTAAACTTCCGGCTTCTGAACTGGTTGCAGTTCCACTCTGGTTCCACAGGAGGGCGCTCACAGGACGAGTGCAGAATGAATGGCACTATACCTCTATGGCACTATACCTCTCAAAATCCACTTTTCTCAGGATATAATTTTTTGTCTAGTAATTTGAATGTTGTATTCGAAAGGAGATGCAAAGAAATTACACATTGCTGGGTTTTAGATTTTTTTTAGAGTCACTTATTTGCTTTAAAAAGTCTTTTAAAATGTCAATGACGTCATACACATCGTACGACCAGAGATACTGCTTTACGGCAATCCTTTAGTCACTTTGGTGCTTTCGCTCTCTGCACTTTCTTTTCTCTCGAGGCATCGACAACACAGCTGACACAGATAAACACACAACACAGCTGACACAGGTAAACATACAACACAGCTGACACAGGTAAACACACAACACAGCTGACACAGGTAACTACACAACACAGCTGACACAGGTAAACACACAACACAGCTGACACAGGGAAATACACAACACAGCTGACACAGGTAAACACACAACACAGCTGACACAGGTAAACACACAACACAGCTGACACAGGGAAATACACAACACAGCTGACACAGGTAAACACACAACACAGCTGACAGATAAACACAACACAGCTGACACAGATAAACACAACACAGCTGACACAGGTAAACACACAACACAGCTGACACAGGTAAACACACAACACAGCTGACACAGGTAAACACAACACAGCTGACACAGGGAAACACACAACACAGCTGACACAGGTAAACACACAACACAGCTGACACAGGTAAACACACAACACAGCTGACACAGGGAAATACACAACACAGCTGACACAGGGAAATACACAACACAGCTGACACAGGTAAACACACAACACAGCTGACACAGGGAAACACACAACACAGCTGACACAGGGAAATACACAACACAGCTGACACAGGTAAACACACAACACAGCCGACACAGGGAAACACACAACACAGCTGACACAGGGAAATACACAACACAGCTGACACAGATAAACACAACACAGCTGACACAGATAAACACAACACAGCTGACACAGGTAAACACACAACACAGCTGACACAGGGAAATACACAACACAGCTGACACAGGTAAACACACAACACAGCTGACACAGGTAAACACACAACACAGCTGACACAGGGAAACACACAACACAGCTGACACAGGTAAACACACAACACAGCTGACACAGGGAAATACACAACACAGCTGACACAGGTAAACACACAACACAGCTGACACAGGTAAACACACAACACAGCCGACACAGGTAAACACACAACACAGCTGACACAGGGAAATACACAACACAGCTGACACAGGTAAACACACAACACAGCTGACACAGGTAAACACACAACACAGCTGACACAGGTAAACACACAACACAGCTGACACAGGTAAACACACGTGCTAGAAGAGTTTTTGTTTTGTTGTTTTAAAAGACCACGCCGAAAATACACACACACACACACACACACACACACACACACACACACACACACACACACACGATGCCATCAAGCGGTATCTCTGGTCGTAATCAGTCCTTCACTGACCAATCAGCGTTCATTAGCAGAATGCTAGCATGTTATGGGCAACAACAACTCAACCTGTAAGAAATCGAAAGGACATAAGTACTCGTTCATTCAACTTTCGACCTATAACCCATGTTGAACTTGTAAAACCTACAATCAAATCTGAGATTTCTCAACAGCAATCGGGTGAAAGAGACAAATTTAGCCGTCTAGCACCATAGACTCCCATTCATTTTGCACTCATGGGTGATCGCCCCCAGTGGAACTCTGGTGGAACTACAACCAAAATTCGGTACAATAGGACTTAATAGGCAGTGGCCAGGCTCTCCGTAGACGGGCTCTGACATTGTTTTGTTTTTTGTTACAAGTCAGAAATGACAAGGAGGCAGCTTCACGCAATACAAAGTCAATGGAGACGGTTGGTTTGCCCCCCCGGTGTGGGCGTGGTTTTCAGATTATGACACGTGTCGCTCTGTCTCTATTGTGTCCCCTCCCCCATAGAGTTCAACATATACTGACTCCGCCTCTCGTCCCGCCCCCTTCTCTAGCTCACCTTCTCGGAAGCCATGAGAAACAAGGCCCGCTTGTCAATCACGGGCAGCCTGGGGGAAAATGGGCGTGTCCTGACGCCAGACTGTCCTAAGGCCATGCGCTCTGGCCCCTCCTTTCGACATGGCCCCGCCCTCGCCGTGGTGTCCGACCTCCCATAGAAACCAAAAACTCACCTTGTGCCTTAAACCATCTTACCCCTCTACCGAAGTTCAGATTCACGCAAACCACGGGAGAACCACGCCGTCGCCGGCTTGCGAGGACTCAGACGTGACAGACCCGGAAAGAAACACAACAAATCACACTCTTTTAACCCCTGTGGAAAAAGACGTCAACAATTGTAAACGAGTCGGGATGGCTATAGATACGGACGTTTGGACACTGTCGCATCAAGGACCCATGATGCCTTATCCTGAAGCCTAACTTCGAGGACAAACATCATCGCATAAGAGCCGAAGACTCACGTAGAAGACCAGTAAACTGTAAATGTAAAGACATTAGCTGCGCTTTACGTGTTTCGTCGCCGTCCATCATCAGCAAAACCTGCATTAGATGTATTAACTCACTTGAGCGCAAAACGGCATATTTACGACATGGTCCACAATCACTAGCTGTATTTACTAAACCGTATGTAGATATTCTCTCAGGAGCCACGAAGGGGGACAACAATGTTCAACATCTTTTATCATCTCGACGGGATTTCTTCAAGAAGACACTGGGAGCCGCTTGCTTTTTTCTTTTTGGACTGAAATGTAAATAGACCAGTAGTAAAAGCTGAACACGATTCTTTTATAAAGCATCTTAGGTAATAATTCATTGCAATAATGACTATAGGGAGACCTGACTTGTAATTAAGAGATCTTTTATAAACACACAGTATTATATATACAGAAAAGAATCTATATAATAGAGGGACACCTGAACTAAAGCAGCTCAGTCGTGTGTGAGACCATGGCATCTGTTCTGTTAACAGTTGTTTTGATAATCGATGTAACGCAGTGTGTACGTGTCTTTGTCTTTTAATGAATGTTCACGCATTTCACATGTCGCACAAACACACGAGTGTGTGTGTGAACGCCGCACCGCATCGCACACCAGGATCACACGACTCCTGATTCTCACCTTTGGTGTTTGGTTTGGTTTTTGCGTTTTTGTTTTTCTCTTTGTACCCACCAATTCAAATAAAACTGGAACATTTATACAATAAAGTCACATCTTTTTCCTTTTCATTCATTAAATAAGCAAATGTCAATGTAATATGACCCTGATTTACAGTTTGATTCAACTACAGTAGTTCTTACAGTATATAATACAAAATATACAGTATAGTTTACAAAAAAATATGAATGTAACTCTACACCCTTGCCTCATTTAGTATGTGCGGTTCTATGCATATGCAAATGAGCCCCGCCTCCACTCACTCACTCAGCTCAGAGATCCACTGGTTGACGATCACACGTTGATCTGATTGGTTACAAAGTAGTTTGTGACGTCAGAAACACCAGCGATTTCAAAGCGTGTGTTTGAGACTGTCTTTGGTTCACTGCAGTTTTAAGGAGAAAATACTCAGCAATGCTGTGGACTTATGAATTTACACATGGTTTGTCTTAAAGCATATTAAAAACACCACATAGACATATAAACTACATTAAAAACTTGATTTTCAAGTGTCCTCCAGCACATCCCAAAGACTTTCAATGAATTTAAGGTCTGGACTCGGAGGTGAAAGCGCTTTTCCACTACACAGTAGGACAGTACCAGCTCGCCTCGCCTCGCCTTTGTTTGGTTTTCCACCGTGTAAAAGTTGTACCTGTACGGTACCTGCTTCCAGGTACCTTTTTTCGTATCACCTCTGGCGAGGTTCTGAGCGAGCTGAGGCGATACTAAAATGTGACGTGAAAACACGGCAGACTGCTGATTGGTCAGAGAGAATCGTCACTTTTCACTGCGTCATTATTGCAATGAATGCGCCAGACGGAGTATCCTGAATAAAAAACAACAAAAACAAAAACATCCAAAAACAGCATACACTCGATTTCCTCCATTGTCCTGTGTGTGTGGGTAGCGGGTGTGTGTCGCGTAGTAGAAGATTAAGTCACGGAAGTTTCCTGCGGCGTCGCTATGACGACCAGGTACTATTGCGGATGTACTATCTGTAATGGAAAACGGAGCGAAAAGCGAGCCGAGCCGATACGAGGCGTGTCGAGTCGAGTTCAGCTGGTACTGGTAATGTTTAAGAAATGAAAAGCTACTCACTCCATTAATTAGGGTTAGAAGAGCTGTTGCCAAACATATAACATGCTAGAAACATAATAATCACTGCAATAATGATACAATCATAGACTCTTAAGCATTTGCCAATTAAAATCCAAACAGTGAAATGTTTTGGCCTGGCAGTGGATATACAGTATATTAACTTTATCACAGTAACATTATCAACAAATGTATGTGTGAAATTTTTTCTATGTTAAAATTAGTAATGCAGCAACATTTCGGCAATCATAAATATTTGGCAAAAAAAAAAGGAAAAAGAATAGTCGGTTTCAGCCGAAATCATTGACCGAAATACTATTTCATGCCCACAACAAAAATAATGCTTGAGTAGCAATACGTCAAATTTGTTCGGTTGAAATACCAAAAAAGAAAAAGAAAAAAAAGAAATCTGTTTTGGTTTCTTTTTTCTGCTGAATGAAAACTTTCAGTGAAAAATGTTGGTGCATCACTAGTTACAAATAAATACTTTCTTGTAAACCAGATTAATGTGCTGATAGAGTTGCAGGGAAACTAGTTTCAGGCTGGCTTCCCCAAAATGTAGAAAAAACTGCACTTTAAAAACATTGATGTGTTTGTTCATGCCTCTCAACCAGCCAGACATGTCAGCATCGACTCATTGGTCATTAACTTGTTTTTCTCCCCAAAAAAAAACACACACACACACACACACACACACACACACACACACACACACACACACACACACACACACACACACACACACACACACACACACACGAACATCTTAAACTGGTATAACCAGCTAAAAACCAGCCTAGACCAGCTAGAAACCATCAAAACATTGACTTGCTCACCCTCATGTCGTTACAAACCTGTATGACTTTCTTTGCTCTGTGAAAAGTAAATTATGAGAAATTTCGGTGAACTGTTTCTTTAGCGTTGCTTCACACTATAAGGTAATCACAGTATAACTTTAGCAATAAATGTATGCGTGAATGTTTTCTATGGTGAAATACTTACTACTTAACCAGATTAATATGCAGAGTCTGCAAAAGTAAACCATTTGCAGGTTGTCTCGTGACTCTGTGATGCTTTCAAAACATTGATGTGTTTGTTCGTACATCTCAACCAGCCCGACACATCAGCTCTGACTCATTAGCTGGCCATTAAAGTTATTAAGTTGTCTTAACATCTTAAACTGGTATGACCGGCTGTCTTGTTGCTGGACCAGCTAATGACCAGCCGAGACCAGTTAGACATTTTTTTTTTTTTTTTTAAAGCAAAAATGATTTTCAAAGCATCAAAGAGCAACTGAAGAACCCTGGATCATAAACAGAAGAGCGAGGAAGAGATGACCCTGTGGACTGAGGTATAATCCAGACTTTATACAACACAATAGAGCTTCAGATGGTATTAAAGAAAGACAGGGAGAAATCTGACGGCCAGATCTCACTAACACACACACATCCTTTCATCGGGGGGGAAATCCGGTTCGCTCTGGAGATTTCCATTCATCTGACGCTGTGTCTCCTTCTCCGAGACTCCTCGGTTCCGATCCCATGGGCTTTATGGGGACTAACACAAACTCTTTTGTTAGATATACAGACATCCGTGAGCTTCAAATACTAGGAATGAAAGCTGAATCGCACTGATATCAGAGCAGGGAACACATTCACGGATCTGACCAGAATATTCTTTCTTCCCGTGAGAAACACTTCCTGACTTCACCATTTCCAAACGATCCTTTCATTCTGTCGTCTGCACACAGATGGATCGTGATGTTCAAGGCATTAAAGGCGTCCTATTCTGCTTGTTTTCCATGTTCATCTTTCTTTAGTGTGTAATGTTGCTGTTTGAGTTCTTCTCTACATCAGCGTTTCTGAACTCCCTGAAACGCCTCCATTGTAGTCTTGAGTTTCTTCCGGGAACGAACACGTCACAATATTCCTCATTATAATAATTAATACGCAGAATAAAGGGGCGGGGCCTGGTTGAGTTAGTTAGTAGTGTGTTAAACTGGTGATTATGGTAAGAGGCAGGGCAAATCCCAAACACACTCGAAGCGCTCAACCAATCACAACACACTGCTCCAGCCGACCAATCAGAGCACAGTGTGCTTTTCAGAAGGAGGGGCTTCATAGAGACAGGAAGTAAACAGAGCGTTACTGACAGACTGGGAAGAGAGGAGCCGCAACAATGGAGAATATGAGGAAAATAATCAACATTCAAGCAGGAAAACATGTTCTAGTTGAGCACAAACAACATCAAGACTTTGTAAAACAGAATAATAGGTCCCCTTTCAACAACGTTCCTCAGAGTTGAGCTGAACACATTATTATTCAAAGAGAAAAATATAAGCCAATTTTCCTTGATGTCTTGAAACAAGAGCACTATGAAAATACCTTGAAAACTTGAGTATTTATTACAATTAAACAACTGGTTTATAACATCCACAACTTTGTTTCATCATGAAAATGTTGAAATTCTCTTCTTTTCTATATCTATTTATAAAAATAATATATATATATATATATTTTTTTTTTTACTGCGTTAGATTAAACTGGGAAGGGTCACAGCACTTGCATATTGTTGTCCTCTTGTTAGTTTCACTGCTTCTGTTCTCATTTGTATATAAAAGCGTCTGCTAAATGAATAAATGTAAATGTAATGTAAATGAAAAGAAAACTGGGTTCATCAGACCATTTAAATTCTTTAAATTCTATTTATTTTTGTGCTTTGCCACATCTGGAACATACATTTAAAACACACACACACACACACACACACACACACACACACACACACACACACACACACACACACACACACACACACACACACATTTACATATTGCACGTACAGTACAATGAAACACCTTTCAGAGTCCATCAACACTAACAGCACCAGCTCACAAAAACTACACGTCCATAAAACCTCTAGTCTTTAAATTACACAGCCTTCATCTGAGCATGAGGACATGTTCACCGGAGGAAAGCGGATTCAAAGACAACAATAAAACATGATGGCACCAAACAGCTTTGGTTTTCCTCTTCTTTATAACAGAGCGACCTGTTTCACACACACACACACACACCGGTGTCATGTCTGGGTTACTCACAACATGGAGTGTTTGCTTTACTAATGGCCATGAGTGATTAAATCAGGGGTGAGCTGTTACCAATGGTAATTTACACAGAATGAAACCCAAACCTGATGTGGAGCTACACACTGTTTTAAAGAGACAGTTCGTCATTTATTTAACCGATACATCTTCTTTTGTGATCCAGCATTCGAAGGTTTGGAAAAGTGTGAGGTTCATGCATGAACTATCCCTTTAAATCATGTGGATTCAGTCCAATTTACTGTGTTGAACGTGCTTTTTTGTTTTTCATTGCATGTGGAACTTTACATGTTAATGCATTTTATTCATAATCTGCATGTTTTGAAGGAGCACATCAATTTTCTTTTCTTTTTTTTGTGTGGAAAAAAAACACATGCAATGAAAAACAAACAATCACTTTTTTAGAAAGTAAACTGGTCGTGCTGATGAATGGGTTCAATATATGTTCTGCTAAAGATCAGAGTAAAATAAAAATTAAAAATGGCACAGATTTGAAACTCTACTTCTCCTAAATAAACGTGAGCTGCTAATGTGAGATGTGAGAAACAGGCCTAAGAACCGCACGTTTTCGGATGAAAAAATAAATGATCATGAAACAATAAAAAAGAAAAAAAAAAGAAGAAAAAAACCCTTCAATGCAACGCAAGTTGACTGGATACAACGCATAAACGTGGGCCTAATGTGATCACAGAAACGGACAAAACCAACAAGCACTCAACAGCTGAACTTCAGGGATCATCGAGGCCTGAACACAACTACACACACAAACACTGACTTACATTCACATTACAGGCCCTTATGAGGGAATCTCACCAAACCTGTGAAGAAAATCTCATGGTTTACCTCAAAATCCAAAGAAAAAAATAAGAAAAGGTATTGGGCTTAAAGGCCCGTTCAAGAATGATATACGACTATAACGATTACTATATTAGCGATATCGTTCTGTTTATTATAAGCGCACTGCAGTTTTCCCCATGCTCCGGCTCTTTAAAGCAGGATGGATTCTGATTGGCTGTCTTTTTTGTGTATTTTTATCATTCATCAGCTGGAAAAAAAACAGTTTTGAAACTGAATCCGATGATATTGTTTCTCTGTGCAGTTACCGTTGTAGTTGTGGTGTGAGCTCTGCTATTCTTCTATATTTAGAATGATTTAAGGAATTTCATCGTAATCATCCTTGGTGTGAATGGGCCTTAAATAGTCTTATTTTATCCTCTTGACTATGAGGTGAAATATGAGATTTTTATTTGACTGTTCACATAAGCGAAACTCAGTCTGAGCACCTGTCGTTTTGCGAACACATTTATGTGCGTTTGATCAGCTTACGCACAATCTGAAGGTGAAAGGCTCGTGTCCGCCATAGAATAAAAAAAAGTTTTATCTCACAATTCTGCCTTTTTTTCTCACAATTGCGAGTTTCAGAATTGCGTGATATAAAGTCGCAACTGCAAGAAAAAGTCTGAGTCAGAATGCAATTGCGACTTTATATCACGCAATTCTGAAACTCGCAATTGTGAGAAAAAAAGGCAGAATGGCGAGATTTAAAGTCAGAATTGCGAGATTTAAAGTCAGAATTGCGAGATATAAAGTCAGAATTGCGAGATATAAAGTCAGAATTGCGAGATATAAAGTCAGACTTGCGTGATATAAAGTCAGAATTGCGAGATATAAAGTCAGACTTGCGTGATATAAAGTCAGAATTGTGAGATATAAAGTCAGAATTGCGAGATATAAAGTCAGAATTGCGAGATATAAAGTCAGAATTGCGAGATATAAAGTCAGACTTGCGTGATATAAACTCGCAATTGCAAGAAAAGTCAGAGTTTATTTCTCGCAATGCAACTTTATATCATGCAATTCTGACTTTATATCTCGCAATTCTGACTTTTTTTCTCACAATTGCGAGTTTCAGAATTGCGTGCTATAAAGTCAGACTTGCGAGATATAAATTCGCAATTGCAAGAAAAGTCAGAGTTTATTTCTCTCAATGCAACTTTATATCTCGCAATTCTGACATTCTCGCAATTAAAAAATAATTATCTTTTAAAATGAGTTTTATTCTGTGGCGGCAACAATCTTCCATAGAAACCACTTTGATGTCAAGACCAGAGAAAAACCTGATTGTTTCAAAATAAAAGCGTGGCCTCACACGTGTCTGTGCATATGAACGTATAAATCATTTATAGGAACATTTTGGACATTACCATACATTCACATTTACAATGAATCCAGATAAATGAGGCCTCAGATTTGGTCCCCATCCATCCGGTAGTGTGAACACAGCCGTTTATAAGAGCCCTTATACAACCCAACTCTTTTTAAGCTCTCTGTTTTACATTAAACACAGTAAGGTCACAAAGAACATATTAACATCTTGTAAAAAGTTCATCAGGAGTATCTGCATGTGTGAAAAGTGCATTCAGATACTTCTGCACAAACTTCTGCAAGATATCAAAACACAATACTCAAGCATAAAACCGTCTCACGAGTTGTTGTGCATGAGCAGAAGGCAATCATGTGGGCTGACCTGATCTATAAATACAGTCAGAAACACGTCATACACCGGCGACGCGTCTAGAAATCCTGTTTAACATAGATATCCATTCATCTCTGCAGGGAAAAACTACAGTACAATTTGGCTATTTTTAGAAAGGAAGGCTTGTTGATTTTTGCACTTCAAATAAAGCAAAAAAAAAAAAAAAAAAGGAATTAAAGAAACTGAAAGACAATATTTTAATGTTACTTATACATTTTTATATTTTTAATTAGTTTTTATGTTCAGATTTCATTTTGGTTTAAGTTTCAGTAATTCTGAAATGTGCTTTTGTCCTTTTTATATACAGTATATTTGCTTTAAATATTTCCATATAGCTCTTTTTTTTCAGTTTTATTAATTTTGCTACTTAGTCCAATTATATTCCACATAATTATATTTTATTTTTATGTCAATTAACGTTAACGATTTGTTATAGTTTTCATTTTAGTTAACAATAACATCACTGAAGACAAGTGCTGTGAATACAAGCAATTCAACAACTAGATTATATGGAATCACAGTTTTAATTGTGAAATTAGGCAGTTCAATTTTCATATTTCATATTTACTTATAAACATATGCAAAGTCTACTGCTGTACGTGTTCAGAAGTGATCCTGTTTATGAACTGCTTGCATTCATTGCTTGACTTCTTTCAGCTTTTTTTTTTTTTCGGGCAAAAAATAAATACAATTAAATACAAAAAACACAAATGTTTTAGTTTTCCCACAGAAATGAACGGGCAACTATGGGAAAAAAGATTTTTTCCCCCCTACCCAACTGTATCTATGGTGTTTCACGAGTGCAGCGTCATCTGTTGTCCATCTTTATGAAGCTGCAGCCTCTCTTTCTCCACCTGGAGGCGCTCTTTCTCAATCTGCAGTCTGCCCGACTCAAACTTGAAGAACTGCAGTCTCTCTTTCTCCAGCAGGAGGCGCTCTTTCTCTAACTTCAGCCTCTCCGCCTCCAAATCCACTACCATTGGCCAAGCCAGCTTCCTGTCCTTCTCTCCGTCCAATGAGGATGACGAGGGGGCGGAGGATGACGTTGTGGGCGTGGCTACAGAGGTCGAAGGGGCGGGGCTTTGCTGGAGAGGCGTGTTTTGTTGCAAGACCAATCGCAATCGTTCTCTCTCCACCTGTAGACGTTCCTTCTCCAGTTGCAACCTCTCCCTCTCCACCTCGCCCTGCCGCAACCTCTCCTTCTCCACCAGGAGGCGCTCTTTCTCCACCTGCAGTCGTTCGGACTCCACCTGCAAGCGGTGCTTCTCCAGGTCCAGTCTCTGCCTCTCCAGCGCCACCAGTATACTTGTGTTCTCCCCTCCGGACAGGCCCAATCCAGCTACGCCCATCCCGCTTATGCCGCCAACTCCGAGGCCCAGGTCCCGACCTGCAGTCGCGGGCTTTGTGGAGCTCAGCACGCCGAATTCATCGATGTGAGCGAAAACCTCAGGCACTCGCCCCTCACGGTCCATATCAGGGAGGATGGAGGGAAAACAGTCTTCGTCGTCGTCCTCACCCTCCCCACCTTCTCCAACCTCCGCCTCCAACTAAGGAGATGGAAAATTACAAACAGAAACTAAGTAGAGAAACAAAAAGTTTAAAGGGTAACTTTTAGCCAGTTGGTATTTTAATTTAAACTCCACCTGTAGTCAATAATTGAGTCCTTTAAAACTCACCTTTGATCACCAAAATTACATATTTAAAGTTTTTTCCTTTCATTTAAACAAAAGAAAAAATTCTTCACGCCTTAAAATATCTTGACTGTAACTCGACACCCTTGCCTCATTTAGTATTTGCGGTTCTATGAATATGCAAATGAGCCCCGCCTCCACTCACTCAGCTCAGCTCAGAGATCCACTGGTTGACGATCACACGTTGATCTGATTGGTTACAAGGTAGTTTGTGACGTCAGAAACACCAGCGATTTCAAAGCGTGTGTTTGAGACTGTCTTTGGTTCACTGCAGTTTTAAGGAGAAAATACTCAGCAATGCTGTCAACTTATGAATTTACACATGGTTTGTCTTAAAGGCACAATATGTATTTTTTTTTATTTAAAAATATAAAAAATCACTATATCTATGTTATATATTTTTTAAAGTTGTGTATGTACATTATCCCGACAGTTCCAATTAACTTCTAAATCCAGAGAAATTAATATTTTAATTCGAAGACACGGACCGTGTCTTTATTTCCGTTTTGTCGCCGTCAATGGCGTCATATCCGTGTTGTCTCTGGTTTCCGCTCGTGCTGCCATGGCAACCAGAGCTATGAACCAGAGCCCTCTGATAGTAACCAAACTGACGCGGACAACTGTGTAGTTCGCAATGTCTATTTGCACGCTGTTGTTGTTTCGTTCAAACATTATGGACCATGGCAAGCAGACTTTGGATAAAAAAGGAGAACTAAACCGAGAATCAATATCAGCGCGGTGTTTTCGAGATGTCGAGAGCTCCCATGGACACTATATAAACGAGAGCTCCACGTCCGAGACTTCGACCGCTTCTACATGTACTTTATTAAACAGGTGAGCACATTTACATAAAACTAATCAAGGTTATATAGTTCAACAATGATAAAATGTTAGAATATGATCTGTATGTTATTCTAATGTTGATCTAGCTAGCTTACTGCTAGTCTCATACAGACAAACTAATTTAACGTTAACACATACATTTCAACACATTCAAATGCAGTTTAGTGTGATAGTGTAATGTTAGACCGAGTGAAACAGCGCTGCGTTACCTCTCAAGTTTAATTTGTCTAATAAACTGACCTGTGAGTAGTAATTCTGCGTGTAACGTTAGTTCGGTAGAATGAAATGTCCATATTCCTTTTATATCCGCGGGACTCGCATCGCGTTTGGAGCTGATAGCTGTCTCTTAGCAATCCCGAACTGCTTCATATCACATGTATTCAGTCATCCATATACATTATTAGATCGGTCGGCTTGACGTTGACGACAAAATCCATAATTCATAGCAAATGTTGCGTCATCAATCTACGCCTTTGTTATTGTAAATAGGTTAGCGACCCCTAGTGGAGAAAAAATCCCATATTGTGCCTTTAAAGCATATTAAAAACACCACATAAACACATAAACAACATTAAAAGCTGGATTTTCACCACAGGGGGATTTTAAAGCGATACTACGTAACTTCTGCCGTCGGTGTATGAATGAGTGAGTGAATGGGTGAATGTGAGGCAATATTGTAAAGCGCTTTGGTGGCCATTGGGTCTGTGAAAGCGCTATATAAATGCAGTCCATTTACCATTCTGGCCTAAAGCATAAAATTACAAGTTACTTTCAGACGATTGTTTTAGTAATTACATGAGAACGTAATTACGGTGAAGCTACAACTTGGCAAGGCTATATATAGGCAAATTGAACAAAGTAATCACTGGTTTTGAGATTGTTTACATTGTTTTGAAAGCCTAGTCATATGTGATGTTATGCAAACTATGTTGATTCATGGTTTATTACGGGTGTTGTCAGTTTCCCTTCTTGCTTACACACTCTTTTCGGGTTCGAGGTTCAGTTGTTGTGGCTTCAAGCTACTTCCACTGCGTATAGAAGATATGCCATAAACACACACAGACAAATTACGAAAATATGCAGTTTCCCTGGAAATCCGTCCCGACAACTCAAAAATATGATGCATTATTATTAGAGCTGCACGATTAATCGTTAAAAGATCACAATATCGATTCAAACACCCACACGATATTATTCCTAAATGACAAAAATTCGTCTGTCTATTAAACATGTAACAAGTACGATCACAGTCCACATTCAAATCTTGTGTTTGCACTGCCGCTGATCCATAGAAAGCTGTTGTTCACACATAGTCTCATTATTTCTGTCTTACAATAATACAAAGTATCTCAGAAGTACTGGGATTAAAGTTTATAGTTCGGATATAAACACTGATGTCTACGGTAGCGATCAAAATAAAGCAAATCACTTTTTTAAAGTAACATGCCGCTTCACATAACGATTGTATTAAGTTACATCGTTACACCAGTAGGTGGCGACAAGTGACTGTTAAAAAATGTATTTGTCATTGAATCATTCATTCAAAAGAATCGTTCAAAAATGTTGATTCATCCAGTAATGAAACAAGTATTTATGAGTGAGTCATTGAATCATTCATTCAAAAATGTTGATTCATCCAGTAATGAAACAAGTGAAGTATTTATGAGTGAGTCATTGAATCATTCATTCAAAAGAATCGTTCAAAAATGTTGATTCATCCGGTAATGAAACAAGTGAAGTATTTATGAGTGAGTCATTAAATCATTCAATCAAAAGAATTGTTCAAAAATGTTGATTCATCAAGTAATGAAATAAAGTGAAGTATTTATGAGTGAGTCATTGAATCATTCAATCAAAAGAATCATTCAAAAATGTTGATTCAAATGAATTAAATACTTTTAAATAGACTGCAGCGATTAACATTGTGTTTGAACATCTAGTAAATTACATGTTATTTGGTTTAGTTGTGTGTTCAGAATTGGGGGAGAATCACAATCTCTATTCTAAAAAATCATGATTCTCAATTTATACAGAATCGTGCAGCTCTAATTATTATAGGTTTACCATAGTGGTTTAGGGTAAGGCACAGACGGTTTGGAAGATTGTTTTATGATGTATTCACTCATTATGTAAATTTTAAAGCAGAAAAAGTTGTATAGCTTTAAGTGGTATTTTCAGGGCATTTTAGCAAAGATAAATATCATGTCAAAATACAATAAGGTTGTCAATAATGCCAGAAAATCCCAGGCCTAATCCTCGGACAATGGCGGTCAAAAGCTGACAAGCTTTATTTGTTTTTTAAAAGAAGTCTCATTTTCTCAGTGAGATTTCTTTTATTGTGTAAGAAAAAAGTCTCTTCTGCTCACTATGGCTGCACTTTGATTAAAAAATCCAATAAAAACAGTAAAATATTATTACAATGCAAAATAACTGTTTTCTATGTGAATATATAGTAAAGTGTAATTTATTCCTGTGATCAAAGCTGAATGTTCAGCATCATTACTCCAGTCTTCAGTGTCACATGATCCTTCAGAAATCAGTATAATATGATGATTTGAGGCTCAAGAAACATTTATGATTATTATCAGTGTTGAAAACAGTTTTTGTGGAAACTGTGATGCATTTTATTTCAGGATTCCTTGATGAAAAGAAAGTTCAAAAGAACGTTATTTATTTTAAATATAATCTTTTGTTAAGTTTTAAATGTCTTTACAGACAATCTTGATCAAATTAATGCCTCCTTGCTAAATAAAAATATTAATTCCTTAAAAAAAATTTTTTTTTTTTAAAAAAGGTCCTAAGCCCAAACATTTGAATGGTAGTTTACCAAATTGAACCCACTTGATGACTTTTGACCACCATGGTGTGAGGATTACTTGAACCAAAGTAGAGGAAAATCGGTAACACTTTATTTTACAGTGTCCTTGTTGCATATGTTACATGTACTTACCATAGTAATAACAGTAAATTATGCATAATTACATGTAACTAACCCTCAACCAAACCCTAAACCAAACCCTAATCCTATAGTAAGTACATGTAGTTAATTAATATTACTCAGTACTTAAATATATAATTACACTGTAACAATGACACCTTAAAATAAAGTGTAACCGGAAAATCTGCTAAAAGCTGTGGGACGAATGTCTCTGTTCCCAGTACATACCCTGTAGCTGCTGGCCTCATCGTCCTCCATTTTGACCCCAGGCGTGTGTGTGCTGGGCTCCCCGAGGTCCGTCAGGTCCTGCCAGTCGCACGACGAGTCTTTGGAAAACCCACTGAGGTCCAGCGACTGGTCACCACCACCCAAAGACGCTTCATTATCGGGAGACGAAGATTCAAACTCCTGCTTCAATCCAGACGCCAGCTCGGCCTGGAGCTGTTTTCGTTTCATGAGGGCTCGCCAGTCCAGGTATCTCCGCTTGACCTCGGCCGCCGTCCTCAGCTCACCCTCTCCGAGCGCGTTCACGCTGTCCGCGACCTCTTCCCACGCACGCCGCTTCAGCTCGTTGATGGCCATGTTCTGCTGCCGGGAGAACAAGATTTCACGCCGCTTGTGGATCTCGCGGATGAGAGTCTGAGTTTCCTTCACGCTGTAGTTACTCTTCCTCTTCCTCTTCAGGTGCTTCATCTGGAGGAAGTCCATGCTGCGGGTGATTGGCTACTGAGGAGTGATTGGAGATTGAGAGGTTTCTGTCAAGTTCATGTTGAGCCACATCTAGTGCAGGCGTCTAACACAGGTCTCCTGCAACACACAGACACACGCTTTTAGTTACATGCAATATTGGTAAGAATCAGAGAGAACTGTACAATCTTTCATGTGCACAAATAACAATGATAAATAAAACCAGAACGCTTCGAGTGTGCAGATTTATACTATACTATATTTATACTGTACTATAAAAATTTGGGGTCAGTGATATTTTTTTGTATTGTTTTAGAAAAAAGTCTCTTCTGCTCACTAAGGCTGCACTTATTTGATTAAAAAAATACAATAAACACACTAAAAATCGTGAAATATTATTACAATGCAAAATTACTGTTTTCTATGTAAATATATAGTAAAGTGTAATATATTCCTGTGATCAAAGCTGAATTTTCAGCATCATTACTCCAGTCTTCAGTGTCACATGATCCTTCAGAAATCATAATAATATGATGATTTGAGGCTCAAGAAACATTTATGATTATTATCAATGTTGGAAACAGTTGTGCTGCTTCATATTTTTGTGGAAGTTTTTTTTTTTTTTTATGAATAAAAAAGTTTTAAATGTGATCAATTTAACGCGTTGCTGAATAAAATTATTATTTCATTTAAAATCTGACCACAAACTTTTGAACTGTAGTGTACAGTACATCCTTTAAAAATAAAGTTTGATAAAGTATGATATTACAATGTAACAACACTAACAAAAAAATTGGTTACACTTTATTTGAAGGTGTCATTGTTACACTGTAATTTACATTTAAATACTGAGTAATATTAATGAACTACATGTACTTACTATAGGGTTAGGGTAGGATTAGGATTTGGTTGAGGGTTAGTTGCATGTAATTTACTGTTATTACTATGGTAAGGATATGTAACATGTAACAAGGACACTGATAAAGTGTTACCAAAATCCGTTACACTTTATTTTAAGGTTTCTTTGTTACTCTGTACTTTACATTTAAGTACTGAGTAATATTAAGTAACTACATTAACTTACTATAGGGTTAGGGTAGGATTAGGGTTTGGTTGAGGGTTAGTTGCATGTAATTATTTACAATTTACAGTTATTACTATAGTAGCTGCATGTAACGTGTAACAATGACACTGTAAAAATAAAGTGTTACAAAAACAATAACGAAAACACCATGTTTTTTCCCCACATATATCATTGTATTCTCGTATTATTATAAGCTACTAGGAATATCATGTAAATAACATGATAATTAAATATGGTAGCCATGCAGTACCTTGATATTACCATCCGATACCACAGTACAACCATAGTAAATAACTAGTAACTATGGTGATTTTGGTGTGTATCCATATAATGTATGATTATCAGTATAGCATCATGCTAATAAAACATAATTTATATTAAAAAACATACATATCACGGCGGTTGTTTTTGCAGTTCAATTACTAACATGTCGCCAGAAAGGGCTTCTATAAGCACCTATACTATGATGTTTTGCACGTATGGCTCTTTGCATAAAATAAACGTCATAATACACACCACACAATACAGTGAGGGTTATTTGATTATTTATTCAAACACTCACCGGTGAAGAAAAGCATCATCCACTCCGTCCACACACACGCGTCTCGCTCCGCCTCCACAACGTTGCCGAACTGAGCCGAACACTTCCGACAACGCGCGAAACCCCTGCGCCATTGGCCGACGAGCGTCACCGCCCCTTTCCGTCAGCCAATCAAGTGAGGCGCTCACTGTTTAGCCCCGCCCACAGAATCCTCTTCCGGAATCCTGTGTGTGTTTTGGAACACATGTTCAGGCGAACCAGAGCCAGCCAGACAAATGATGCATATTGCAGAAAAGACTATATAATAATACGTTATAATAATAATAGGTATTATTAATTAATATTAATCGCAATTATTCACCGATGGTGTGAGGACCCTATTGGAATGCTCCGTTTATAATTATGTGTATTTCTATTAGTAGGACTATTAGGACATTGACAGTCGTTGATGGACGGGGTCCGGTGGGCGTTCCGGTGCGGTTCGTGGGTACCGACCCGTTCCGAGTGGACGCTGGCGGCCCGTTGCATCCAACCCGAGGAGAAGGAACGGATCGGGCAGTTCGTGTTCGCCAAAGATGCGAAATCTGCCATGGTGTGTGTGTGTGTGTGTGTGTGTGTGTGTGTGTACAACTGACTGATGGATGAGTAGACTTTTACAATTAAAATCAATGCTATAATAATAAATGTTGTAATGATAAACAATAATTATAATAATACATAATCAATGTTATAGATTTATTTTGCCCTTTTTTGTGTGGATATTACTTTTCATTTGCACTGTTGTTATTTTGTGTTATTTACGTTGCAGTTTCGCATTGCACAAAAGTTCAGTTTTTGTCAAATAAGGTTACTAAAACTGAAATGATAGATAGATGGATTATAGATAGATAGATAGATAGATATAATGATAGATGGATAGAGCGATATAATGATAGATAGAGCGATATAATGATAGATAGATCAAATGATAGAATGATAGATAGAGCAATAGAGCTATAGAATGAAAGATAGATAGATAGATAGACAGACAGACATACAGATAGATAGATAGAATGAAAGAAAGAAAGAAAGAAAGAAAGAAAGAAAGAAAGACAGACAGACAGACAGACAGATAGATAGATAGATAGATAGATAGATAGACATACAGACTGATAGACAGACAGACAGACAGATAGATACATTTACACGTTATTTACCCATCTGTGATTTTAGATATTTGTAGATATTTTGTAAGTTTTGCATTGATTTTCATTCATTCGTGTGTGTGTGTGTGTGTGTGTGTGTGTTTCTTACACCAGGCCGGACGTCTGTTGATCAGAAAGCTGGTTTGTGAGAAGATGGGTTTAGCCTGGGACGGGTTTCTCCTGGACAGAACAGCGCGGGGGAAACCGTACCTGTCCCGGCCCTCGTCCTCCCTCTGGAGCTTCAACGTGTCCCATCAGGGAGACTACGCCGTGCTGGGAGCAGAGCCGGGACGCCAGGTGGGCATCGACCTGATGAAGACCAGCAGACCAGGTGAACTCTCACGCTCTGTCCTCATGAAACAGAGTCACAGCAGATCACATCCAATTCAGTTCAATACACATCATTTCAAAGCAGCTTTACAGAAAGTGCATGAGTCCACATTACAGTTTAGAGTCTGTTATCAGAGGAAACTGTCTAAGCGTTTCAGAAATGTACATATACAAAATCACAGTTAGCGAAAAAGCTATTAATTTAAAACAATATATTAATTTAATGCAGAAACAATGAGCTCACTGAAGTAATGAATACTTGTTTGTTAACAAATGATTACAACATTTAGAAAAATGTAGCATTGTGCGTGTTGATTGAGAGTTTCATCAGGAATATACAGGCAACATTTCACAGTAATGTCCAGCTGACTCCACATTGGGCCTGTACCATGAAGCCGGTTTAGCTGGATAGCCAGATATGTTTCAGTTTAGTTTGCGCCAACCCTGGGTTTTAGGCACCATGAAAGTGGTTTGTCTTTTAGCCGTGTTCATCGCAATAGTAACTCACACTCCACGGCTACCCTGGTCCGGGACAGGTGATGTTCCAGGTAAGAGATCTCAAACCGATCTTGGACCAATCAGCTGTGAGCAAAGTGTCACATGTGTGATGCGATAAAGTCACTCCACCTGTTTCTAGGTCAAAGGTCACTACACAGCAAATGATTTTTAAAGACAAAATCGTCTGGCTTTTAGTAACGCTTATTTAGAATGAATACATAGATATTATGTAATTATTAATCGATCACACGTACAATTTTAGTTTATCGATTATTATCACGCACAGTTTAAATATATAAAGGTAATATAAATACACTTTAGAATCAATAGATAAAGCTATACAATGACTACATGTGAGCTTAAATTTCTCTATACCTTTATCAACTGTACAAACTAACTTCACAACTTTCACTTGGACTGATATTGCAAGACTTTTTCTTTTAGTTGCCCACTTTCATAGACAGCTATTTTCTTCTTGCTGTGTAAATTAGTTTAAATTCTTAATATTTTTCAATCTCGTTCTATCCTGCAGAAGAGAGAAGTGAATCGCGCCGCTTCTCTCGCGAGAAATGAATCGCAGTTTCACTCTTTCTCAGCGTGTGATTGGCTGTTCACTGCTGATGTCACACCTAAACTCCTAAACTCAGGATCAAAGCCTGAGTTGACAGAGACAGTTGATGATCATGGTACCAACAAAGCCTGGTTGGATTGGTTTGGTTTTGTCAAGTTTATTTATATAGCACATTTCATACACTATGGCAATTCAAAGTGCTTTACATAGAAAGGAATACAAATAATCACAAAATAAAAGCAAGGAAAATTAAAACAGTCAACTCGAAACTAATCCTGTAACCCTGAGTTTGTTCAACTACCATAATAATACAGGCCCATTATCTTTTACCAATCCAACACAAGAGACACTGCAGTTCCACCGGCGGCCACCAGGTGTCGCTCTCTACCTGTGCTGGAGTGAGGCTGGGAGAGGAGCAAGCTTTATTACCTCATTCCTGGCTCTACTGTACAATGTGAATCTGCATTAGCTCATAGAGAATCATGTCTCCATGCAGAACATGATTATTGAAGTTGCTCTTTTGAAAGAGTAAGTTTGATCTTATCCAATATCCAAGATGGCGCCGCGGATGGCTGCCTCGGTGTGGAGCTCTCCAGTTATTGTGTTGTTTTTGTTGGTTTGTTCTGCGTTTAGTCATTCTTTTCCTATCAGTTTCACCAAAGACGAACTACTGGACATTAGGAAACACACACCAGACAACTTTTTTACAGATTTTGATTACTCAGACGTTTTACTGGACATTCTCGTCGGAGGGGCAGCGGTGTTGTTCAAACGCGCGGTCAGACGCAAACGCGGGAAGCGCGCTGGCGCGCTGGTTAAACTCCGCGAGCGCGGCCTCCGTACTGCACTCCCCAGTATTCATCTTGCGAATCTCCGATCTCTTCCTAACAAAATGGACGAACTTCTTCTCCTCACCCGCACTAACAAGGATTTTTTAAACTCCGCTGCTCTGTGCTTCACTGAAACCTGGCTGAGTGAAGCCATACCGGACAACGCACTACATCTGCCGGGCTTTCAGCTGTTCCGAGCGGATCGCATCGCGGAACTAACGGGGAAAACGAGAGGTGGTGGATTGTGTTTCTACATTAACGAAAGTTGGTGTTCAGATGTAACAACACTGAAGAAGATGTGCTCTCCTAATTTAGAGGCACATTTCATAAACTGTAAACCTTTCTACTCGCCGCGGGAGTTTTCCTCATTCATTCTCGCGAATGTTTACATTCCTCCAGACGCGTGTGTGAGCGCGGCGATACAACAGCTGGCTGAACATATAGCTGAAATGGAACAAAGGTACCCAGACTCTCTTTTAATCATTCTTGGGGATTTTAACAAAGCAAATCTCTCCCGTGAACTGCCAAAATACAGACAGCATGTTACATGTCCTACCAGAGACAGTAATATATTGGACCACTGTTACACCACGATAAAGAATGCGTATCACTCCGTCCCACGGGCAGCTTTGGGGCTCTCTGATCATTGTTTGGTTCATCTTATACCGACCTACAGGCAGAAACTGAAATCAGCTAAACCTGTAATAAGGACTGTAAAAAGATGGACCAACGAAGCAGAGCAGGATCTACAGGCCTGCTTCGATTGCACTGATTGGACTGTTTTTGAAGCTGCAGCCACCGATCTGGATGAGCTCACAGATACTGTAACATCATATATCAGTTTCTGTGAGGATACATGCATTCCTACCAGGACATTCTTATCATTCACTAATGATAAACCATGGTTTACTGGGAAACTCAAACAGCTTCGTCATGCCAAAGAGGATGCTTACAGAAGTGGGGATAAAATCTTGTATAACCAGGCCAGAAACAGACTGACAAAGGAGATCAGAGTTGCTAAAAGAAGCTACTCTGAAAAGCTGAAAAACCAGTTTTCAGCCAACGACCCGGCATCAGTCTGGAGAGGCCTGAGGAACATCACCAACTACAAATCACCATCCCCCCGATCTGTGGAGAATCAACAACTGGCTGACACTCTCAATGCATTCTATTGCAGGTTTGAGAAGCCCAGACTCACACCTCACACCCGCTCTGATGTGCACTTCACACATCCACCATCACCTCCTGCAACCCCTCTCCTCCCCCCTTCTGCCATCCAACCTGAGCTTAAGGTCTGTGTGGAGGACGTGAGCCGAGTCTTCAAAAAACAGAAGACTAGGAAAGCTTCAGGCCCAGACGGCATCTCATCTGCTTGTCTAAAAGCCTGCGCTGACCAACTGGCCCCAGTCTTCACGCAGATCTTCAACAGATCATTGGAGCAGTGTGAAGTTCCCTGCTGCTTCAAACGCTCCACTATCATTCCGGTTCCCAAAAAAACCTAAAATCACTGGACTTAATGACTACAGACCTGTCGCTCTCACGTCTGTGGTCATGAAGTCGTTTGAAAGACTGGTGTTGGCCTATCTGAAGGACATCACTGGACCCCTTCTGGATCCCTTTCAGTTTGCTTACAGAGCAAACAGGTCTGTGGATGATGCAGTCAACATGGGACTGCACTATATCCTGCAACATCTTGACAGACCTGGGACTTATGCACGGATCTTATTTGTGGACTTCAGTTCGGCCTTCAATACCATCATCCCTGATCTTCTCACAGCCAAACTGACTCAGCTCTCCATGCCATCCTCAATCTGTCAGTGGATCTCCAGCTTCCTGACAGACCGGCAGCAGCGAGTGAGACTGGGGAAGCTCACATCCAGGACCCTCACCATCAGCACTGGCGCCCCCCAAGGGTGCGTTCTCTCCCCACTGCTCTTCTCCCTGTACACTAATGACTGCACTTCTAAAGACCCCTCTGTCAAGCTCCTGAAATTTGCAGACGACACCACCGTCATCGGTCTCATCCAAAATGGTGACGAGTCTGCTTACAGACTGGGGGTTGAACAGCTGGCTGTCTGGTGCAGCTATAACAACCTTGAGCTGAACACGCTCAAAACAGTGGAGATGATT
This sequence comes from Leuciscus leuciscus, assembly GCF_965113295.1. NCBI lineage: Eukaryota > Metazoa > Chordata > Actinopteri > Cypriniformes > Leuciscidae > Leuciscus > Leuciscus leuciscus. Next base: position 4,137,988 of record NC_138733.1, on the reverse strand, counting down.
GTGGATTTCAGGAGAAAATCCCCAGCACTCCCCCCTCTCACCATCATGAACAGCACTGTGGAAGCAGTGGAGTCATTCAGGTTCCTGGGCTCTACCATCTCTCAGGACCTGAAGTGGGCAAATCACATTGACTCCATTGTGAAAAAGGCCCAGCAGAGACTGTACTTCCTTCGCCAGCTGAAGAAGTTCAATCTGCCACAGGAGCTGCTGATCCAGTTCTACTCAGCCGTCATTGAGTCTGTTTTAAGCACTTCCATCACTGTCTGGTTTGGTTCAGCTACCAAATCGGACATCAGGAGACTACAACGGACAGTCCGGACAGCAGAGAGGATTATTGGTGCCCCCCTGCCAACCCTCCAGGACCTGTACTCTTCCAGAGTGAGGAAGAGAGCAGGTAAAATCATCACAGACTCCACTCACCCTGGACACCCCCTGTTTGAACTGTTACCGTCAGGACGGCGACACAGATCACTGGCCACAAGAACATCCAGGCACAGGAACAGTTTCTTTCCACAGGCCATTTCCCTTCTGAACACTTAACATGCCCCCCAAGGCATATGCCTGCAAGTGCAATACTCCCACTGTCTAGTGCAATATTCTCTTAACTCAGGTGATATTTATATTTATATTATTCATACTACTCAAAATACTGTAAATATGTTCATAATCTGTAACATGCACTAGACTCCCACTGTCTAGTGTAATATTCTCTAACTCAGGTGATATTTATATTTATATTATTCATACTTCTCAAAATACTGTAAATATGTTCATAATCTGTAAATGTTTATTCAGACTAAACCCAACTGTGACCCCTTTTTTTTTTACTTTTTATACTATTTTATTTTATTTTATTTTATTTTTTTATATATTTTATTCTTAGAATTTGTATTACTATGTTTCTTGTTGTATTTGTATTTGTATATGTGCACTGGAAGCTTCAGTACCAAGAAAAATTCCTTGTGGGTGCAAGCACACTTGGCAATAAAGCTCTTTCTGATTCTGATTCTGATTCTGATTCTGATCTACAGAGCAGGATTATTAAATCACAGATTTATCTCGATCTGTTGACGCAGTAAATGTTTAATGTGAGAAACTATAACATCCTCAACTCAAAACTCCCTCCACATTTTATGAACTATATCGCAAACACAACTCAATTATGACATCACGGCTATGAGCTCATTAGCATATGATCGCGCACATTTGCATATCAACACCTGTTCAGTATTAAGCAGCGACGCCAGTCAGCCAATCATAACAGAGCTCGATTATTCATAAAGCTGGTAAAACCAGAGCGGCTGCTGTCAATCTTATGATTCATAATAAAATCTCTGACGTAGAACTCTAGAGTTGTAGCTTTAAGGTGTGTTACGTGTGTGTTGATCAGGCAGTGGCTCCACGCAGGAGTTTTTCCGCATCATGAATCGCCAGTTCACGGATCTGGAGTGGAAGAACATCCGGACGGCCGGCTCCGACTGGGACCAACTGGACATGTTTTATAGGCACTGGGTAACTATAGCAACTGCTGCTTCCTGCACCATCATCATCATCATCATCATCACCTCCAGGCAATGAGGCACACCCCCCCACCCACCACCACACACACACACACATCTATGAGCATATCACAGCGCGAGAGAAATTGTACTGGATGAAACTGTTCCAATTCTGATCACTGTTTCCATGGCAATGTGATCTCATCACTTCAGCATGACTCAGTTGTGCCAGTCTGTGGTCATTTGAGGACTCTTACACACACACACACACACACACACACACACACACACACACACACACACACACACACACACACGCATATACTCATACTCACACCCACACACATATACTCATACCCATACACACACACACACACACACACACACACACACACACATATACTCACACTCACACACACACACACACTCATACTCACACCCACACACATATATACTCATACTCACACACACATATACACGCACTCAAACACACACACACACACACTCACCCACATATACTCATACTCACACCCACCCACACCCACCCCCACACACACACACATATACTCATACTCACACACACACACGCACTCAAACACACACGCACATAAACTCACACACTCACCCACACCCACTCACACACACACACACACACACACACACACACACACACACACACACACACACACACACACTCACCCACACACACAGACACACTCTCTCACACACACACACACACACACACACACACACACACACACACACACACACACACACACACACACACACGTACTGGTATCAATTTAATGTGCTGTAGGTGAGAATGTGGTCAGGAAATAGATATTTACTGTATATACACAATGTTTTTCCTTGCGTTTCCTTCCTGATCCCCTGTGATTGGTCGGTTTCTCTGGCGTCGAGGCGCTGAAGGAGAGCTTCATCAAAGCGATTGGCACAGGACTGGGCTTCGACCTGCAGAGGGTGGAGTTTCACGTCTCGCCCAATCAGATGCGAGAGGGGCAAGTGTACCGGCAGACACGAATGTTCCTGGATAACGAAGAGGAGGACTGGATATTTGAGGTGTTTGTTCAAGATTTTTACTAATTACTCATTTAGCACAGTTTCATTCCTATTTTGCCCTTTCAAGAAGTCTTGATTTTGTTTTTGAGGTGTACAAGAATATGCTTAATAGTTTAAAAAACACATAATTTTTCACATATTTTACATTATCACAGCTCCTCGCTCCCCAGTCTAGTTGAATGCATGATTTTCAAACGAAGCCCCTCCTTCTGATATAGGAAATGTGCTGTGATTGGTCAGCTGGTCCAGTGTGTTGTGATTGGCTGCCCTCAGCGCGTGTTCAGGAAATGTCCCGCCCCTTCATTACCGCGAGCTCTACTTTAGTGTAAATATTAACAATGGTGTCAATTTTAAACCAATTCAAGCCTGATTCAGACTTAAAGGTTAGTTCACCCAAAAATGAAAATTCTGTCAGTAATTACTCACCCTCATGTTGTTCCAACCCCGTAAGACCTTCGTTCATCTTCGGAACACAAATTAAGATATTTTTGATTAAATCTGAGAGCTGTCTCACTCCTCCATAGGCTTCTTAGACACCATAACTTGCTGGCCCAGAAAATGTATTAAAGACATCGTTAATATAGTCCAAGTGACTACAGTGGCTCAATCTTAAGTTTATAAAGCGACGAGAATACTTTTTGTGAAAAAAAAAAAAAAAAAAAAAGACTTTATTCCACTATTAATTTCCTTCTCTCTGGGCCTCGAGTTTTTTCACGTAGTATAACTGCGTACCGCGTCTGTGTTGTACGTCACCACGCATCACACACATGACCAGCGTCGGCCAATAGTGAGCCTACGTGTGACGTACAACACAGACGCCCTGCGCTAAAACACTACGTGAAAAAACTCGAGGCCCAGAGAGAAGGAAATGAATAGTGGAATAAAGTCGTTATTTTTATTTATTTTTCGCACAAAAAGTATTCTCGTCGCTTTATAAACTTAAGATTGAGTCACTGTAGTCACTTGGACTATATTAACGATGTCTTTAATGCATTTTCTGGGCCAGCAAGTTATAGTGTCTTAGAAGCCTATGGAGGAGTGAGACAGCGCTCAGATTTAATCAACAATATCTTAATTTGTGTCTTACGGGGTTGGGACAACATGAGGGTATGAGAGTAATTACTGACAGAATTTAAATTTTTGGGTGAACTAACCCTTAAAGAATGTTAACAAACAAGAGGATCGTCCAGAACGGATTTAATTTAGTTAATTTTCCTAAGAGGCGGAAAACAGTCTTACAAAAGCCTCAGTAAACACTACATCAATACTGTTATGCTAGTTAGCAGGCGAGCGGAGGCAAAGCTTTGCCCTTTATTTACATCATAACAACTACATAAAACTTATAAATGGAATTGTTAATAGAAAACACAACTACACATAATAAGACATACTAAGTTGTGATCCATAAACAACAGATTGTCCTGACAAAGTGGGAACTGCTCCGTTTCAGGAGAAGCTTTTGCGTGTGTGCGCGTGAGTGTGTGAGCATGTGTGTGTGTGTGTGTGTGTGTGTGTGTGTTTCTCATGGCCCTGCAGTACTGGTCGTCTCTCTGTGTCTGTCAGAGTGTGTGAACGTGACACAGATCATAGGCGTCTTCTCTCTTCCTAGACTGAGCTCATGTTCTTCATCGCTCTGGGCTTTTCATCCTGTATTACAGATCAAATGTTTGGAATAATTACGATTTTTTTATATTTTTGAAAGAAAATTCTCTTCTGCTCACCCGGGCTGCTTTTATTATATATATCAAAATATATAAATAATACAGTAAAATCAGTAATTTTCTGAAATAGTTTTACAATTGAAAAAAGTTATGAGTATGAATATATAGTAAAATGTTATTCTTGAGGTTAAATCTGAATTTTCAGCATCATTACTCCAGTCTTCAGTGTCACATGATCCTTCAGAAATCAGTATAATATGATGATTTGATGCACAAGAAACATTTATGATTATTATCAGTGTTGAAAACAGTTGAGCTGCTTCATATTTCTGTGGAAGCATTTTTTGATTAACACAAAGTTCAAAAGAGCATTTGTTCGAAATAGAATCTTTTGTGACATTTTAAGTGTCTGAATAAAAAGTATTAATTAAAAAACAACATTTTGAACAGTACTGTATACATGTAGACACAAAAACATATATGTGTATATATATATATATATATATATATATATATATATATATATATATATCTTGCCTAGGCCAAAAAAAACTCGTCCTGTTTTTCAGGAGAGCTTATTGGACAAAGATCATCACGTCGCTGTGGCGCTGGGAAAACCAGACATCAACACGTCTAAAGTGAGTTTACAGATATTACACAACTGTAGAGGTCAGCGCAGTTCATGACATCATACTTCTTTGTTTTACAGGAGGATGGTGGAAGTTTGTGTGAAGCCCCGCCCCTTTTATTCACACACTTGAGTTTCAGTGATCTGGTGTCCGGAGCCACGCCCCTAACCGAGGAAGACTCCGCCCACTGGGAGAGATTTCACAGCAAAAAGGAAGCGCCTTCAAGGCAAAGTGAACAGCAGTGACCCTTGAATGCAAATATATGTAAATAAAGTACATGTTTATAGATTCCTTGTTCTTTCGGGGTCGTTCCTGTTCTGTAAGATCTTCTGAACTGCAGACACTTTAACTTTATTACTTGAGCCGACTTTGTTTTCATATTTTAACCATCTTTTGAAATGTCAATGTCAAACTGATTTGTTTAGGGAGATGCAAACCAAATAATGTCACACAAAACATGACAGAATTCATTACATCTATTGATACTTGCTGATGTTTTCCCTCCAAAATGATGTCATTTCCTGGAGGATGATGTCATGAAGGATCTGGCTTTAGGTAGTTAATGGGATGAAACTTTACTTATCCAGTATATGACACATCTGATGGGAACATGAAAACGTACTGCATAATATAAATGACCCATTTATGTAAGAGATGAGTTTATTTTCCCAACCTACACCTTCAAATGTCTCTCTCTTTCTCTCTCGTTCCCTCCATCTGCCACGTCTATTTTTATCCGCAGACATTCAGCAGGCCATTAGGACTGTGTGTTTGGAGGGTCCTGCTTTTAACAAATCGGACACAGGTATGCATTTCCGCTCCTGTTTTTGCTCGCGTGACGTGTGTTGTTAACTGCAGGACTGCGTTTCATTTGTCCGGTAAAGCCCCGCCCCTCGCGCGTGATTGACAGGAGCTTCAGCCATTCAGAGCACGAGCTACTGAGCCTGTCCAAACTCATGCAGGAGAGTTTAAAACAGCGAAGTCAATTACAGCAAAAGCAGAACGGTCAAGGATGAACTAATGGAAAACGCAGATGGGATCTTTTTTAGATTAAACTTTACGCTGATGTAATTACATTTTCTCCAAAGTAGGAAAGATAGGGAAATTGAAAATGTGAACAAATGAGATTCTACAATGCCATTTAAGGCAATGCTTCACAATAAGATTTATACTTGTCAACATTAGTTAAGTACGTTTAACAAAGATGAATAAACGCTGTAGAATTATTGTTCATGTCAATTTCTACATGTTCAAATACATTTTTAAATGTAAAAGCTCAATGCACTGTGAACTAACATGAACAAAACATGAACAATTCGTATTTTTATTAACTACCATTGACAAAAGTTAACAAATGTGGAAATATATTGCTCATAGTTAGTTAATGTTAACTAATGGAGTAACTAATCAAGACGATATCTTGTGAATTTTTAACAATGCAATTAATGCAATCTAATTAAAGTCTGCTGCACATAATTTGCAATTTTCTTGAAGATGTCCATAAACCAGACAGATTTTTTTTTAAATATGATACGATATCGTATATAAAAAAATCTAAATCTTGCTTTTTCATTTTTAAAAATAGATTGTTTTTGCTGTGTAATTTATACATTTATATATAATTACAGCGAGATTGCATATAATAATTTATAAATTATATGTAATAATATATAATTTATATATAATTAATATTTATATATAGTGCATACACACATACATATATGTATATAAAACTGTGTTTGATTGGCTTGACGAAGCATATTGGCGATGTTTAATGTTCAATATATTATTACATTAATTAGTAGTATTTTTAATTAATAGTTGCCAAGGTGTTCTGATGTGTTGCTAGATCTTAGTGTAGTTTGACTGTAAGTTAAATAGCCTACAGTGTATGTATATTGGCTGTTTTCCAACTACAAACATTGCTCATCCAGTCATATTTTGATGCAATAATTATCTGATTAATAGTCAAATATAGCATAAGACAGTCCAATACGATCCTGAAACATGCATGTGTGTGCTTGTGTGTGATTCTCCTGAAATCTATATATCTATATCTATATGTTCTCCTGAACGCATCATCCAAACCTTTCCTAAATCACTCGCTCATAAAACGGGAGAGCGGCGATAAAGAGAACAGCTCTTCTACTGGGAGTATTTCTGTTAGAGATTTATCACAGTCTTGAGTAAATCAGCATTGAAGGAGTGAGATGCATTAGTGTGTGTGTGTGTCTGTTTTCTGTCAGTCTGATGGAAAGTATTTCAAAATGTTAAAGGTTAAAACAACAGTATCACTGTCCCATGAGAACGAAACTCTCCGCGGGTTTGTTCTCTTCAGAAGGTCACGAGACAAAGAGCAACTAGAGTCTGTGATTTATTTGCTGGCTCGAACGGTGAACGTGTTCTGAACGAGACCGGATTTCTGTTTGGTTTCTGTCGTTGTGGACTCAGGTGCTTTGACTTCACACACGCGCGCGCGCGCACACACACACACACACACACACACACACACACACACACACACACACACACACACACAAGCCTAACTGGGTCACTCACTGCCACCTCTTCTCCCGGACTCCTCCTGATTGACTGTGTTAATCACGATCCCTGATTCTCCTGCCGTCGAGTGACGGAGGCCCTGCGGGAGTCCAGACATGCAGAAACACACACACTGAAGAACAGTTACAGCACACGCTTCAGCAGAGCAGAGGGAATACAGAACCATTACACAGAATGATCAAATATTAGATGGATGGATGGATGAGTGGAACGATAGATGGATGGATGGATGGATGGATGGATGGATGGATGAGTGGAACGATAGATGGATGGATGGATGAGTGGAACGATAGATGGATGGATGGATGGATGGATGGATGGATGGATGAGTGGAACGATAGATGGATGGATGGATGGATGAGTGGAACGATAGATAGATGGATGGATGGATGAGTGGAACGATAGATGGATGGATGGATGGATGGATGAGTGGAACGATAGATAGATGGATGGATGGATGAGTGGAACGATAGATGGATGGATGGATGGATGGATGGATGGATGGATGGATGGATGGATGGATGGATGAGTGGAACGATAGATAGATGGATGGATGGATGAGTGGAACGATAGATGGATGGATGGATGAGTGGAACGATAGATGGATGGATGGTTGGATGGATGGATGAGTGGAACTATAGATAGATGATAGATGGATAGATGGATGGATGGATGGATGGATGAGTGGAACGATAGATAGATGGATGGATGGATGAGTGGAACGATAGATAGATGGATAGATGGATGGATGGATGGATGGATGGATGAATGGATGGATGAGTGGAACTATAGATAGATGGATGGATGGATGAGTGGAACGATAGATAGATGGATGGATGGATGGATGGATGAGTGGAACGATAGATAGATGGATAGATGGATGGATGGATGAGTGGAACGATAGATGATAGATGGATGGATGGATGGATGGATGGATGGATGGATGGATGGATGGATGGATGGATGGATAGATGGATGGAACGATAGATGGATGGATGGAACGATAGATAGATAGATCAATGGATAGATGGATGGATAGAATGATATATGGATGGATGGATGGATGGATGGATGGATAGAATGATATATGGATGGATGGATGGATGGATGGATGGATAGAATGATATATGGATGGATAGATGATGGATGGATAGAATGATATGTGGATGGATGGATGGATGAAAGGATGGACGGATGGATGGATAGAATGATATATGGATGGATGGATGGATGAAAGGATGGACGGATGGATGGATAGAACGATATATGGATGGATGGATGGGCCTGTAAAGCTGAATTCCTGAGCATAAAATATTGTTTCATCAGTCTGGTGTGTGTGAGCTGATTTTCTCACCCATCCTCCTCTATGACACACTCTCTCCCCGTCACCATGGTAACCATCCCCGCACAGCCAACTTTGCCATGGCAACAAGAACACGTGTGATACAGGCAGTCATCTGAGTTAATCTAATCAACATCACTGTCTGAGCAGAGAGAGAGAGGGAGAGAGAGACAGAGAGAGAGAGAGAATTAGCATCTGGATTATGATGTTTCTGCATGTTTCCGAAACGTCCCATCAGAGACGAATCACACACTTCTGCTCCAGCTGGGCCAAACACTGCAGGTCATGTGACATGATCAGTCAGGTTTACCATCTAAAGATTCATTATTCATCCACGTTTAGCTTACAAATTGGCATTACGAGCTTCTATTCTATCCTATTCTATTCTATTCTATTCTATTCTATTCTATTCTATGATTTGAAAATTTGACAATGTCTGTGTGTGAGGGAGTGTGTGTGTAGGGGAATTTTGAATGTTTTTTTGTGCACACTCATGAGTAAATGTACACTCAAATTTAGTCGAGAACTACAATAACCATCATGTTTACACACACACACACACACACACACACACACACACACACACACACACACACACACACACACACACACACACACACACACACACACACACACACACGCCTCTGCACTTCGAATTGTCTCAAAATGAGGAAAAGAGAGCTGTCAGTCAATAATGGGAAAACAAAGTAACTTGCATCACATTTTATTAAAAGTAACTCAGATATTTTGTTGTAAATTTTAAAAGTAAAGCATTACTTTACTAGTTACTTGAAAAAGTAATCTGATTACATAACTCAAGTTACTTGTAATGCGTCACACACAACACTGGTAAAAATAACATCCCAGACTGAATCATGTTTCACGTCTCTTGATGCTGGATATTTTTTACCTGTTTGTGAACAGGATCCCTGTTGCCATAGTGACAGTCGAGTCTTTTTGAAGTGTCACAATGAGTGTCTCTTCCCATCAGAGAAAATCCCACAACATCACAATGTGCAGCGTCACCGTGGCGACGAGGAACGACACCATGGTAACAAAGAATACTGTAGGCTAAAGCATACTGTCCCACACTCACATACTTGAAGAGTGAAAGAAGAGAAAATGAAAAGTTTATTCAGAGAATGAATAAAATAATAAAATTTTGCATTTAAGTTCGATTTTAAATCAGCATTGTAAGATAGATAGATAGATAGACAGACAGACAGACAGATAGATAGATAAACAGACAGACAGACAGACAGACAGATAGATAGATAGATAGATAGATAGATAGATAGATAGACAGACAGATAGATAAACAAACAGACAGACAGACAGACAGACAGACAGATAGATAGATAGATAGATAGATAGATAGATAGATAGATAGATAGATAGATAGATAGATAGATAGATAGATAGATAGATAGATAGACAGACAGATAGATAAACAAACAGACAGACAGACAGACAGATAGATAGATAGATAGATAGATAGATAGATAGATAGATAGATAGATAGATAGATAGATAGATAGATAGATAGATAGATAGATAGATAGATAGATAGATAGATCGATCAACACTATCACTGCATCATTCAAAGTTTGGGGTCAGTTAAGCATATTTTTGAGAGAAATTAATAGTTTTTTATTCAGTAGGGATGCATTAAATGGATCAAAAGTGACAGTAAAGACAGGTATAATACGAAAGATTTTGATTTCAAATAAATATACTTTAAACTCTTTTCATCAATTAATAAATTGTTTATTTACAGAATAGCCTAGGACGGATATTATGCGAATTGGGACGCTGCATAAAACACACTTCTCAATCTCAAGTAATTGTATCTTGATTTATTTGTTTATTTTTTTAGATATGTGTGTAGGCTACTGGAAGACAAGACAAAACCAAGAAAGAAAAATCTCTTTTTCCAGTGTGCAATGAAATGAGAGTGGCTGTGTTTTGATGAAGGAGTTTTACTGTATCTCCGCTTTGCGTGGCTGGTTTGCGTCAGACAGTTTTAATCACACACAGTTTTCCTGTAAAACTCTTCCTTCTTCACACACACACACACACACACACAGAGAAAGGTCAGTGTTTTTGACGGTCAGTACAGTAGACGGAGCAGCAGGTCCCTGTCGCACTATCACCTTTTCCTGAGGCGTTGGGCTTTTCCTCACACACACAGACACACACACACACACACACACACACACACACACACACACACACACACACACACACACACACACACATTGTCAAGCTCTCAGAAGACGTGGACACTCGAGTCTCCCTCGCCTTTTAGCACCATTCTGCTTCCGAGATAGAAAAAGAGATGGAGATAGAAAAGGGGGTCTCGTAAATGAATGTTCTTTAAGAGCCGGTGTCTCGAGGACGTGCCTGAGAGCTTGTCATGTGTGTATGTGTGTATCTGTGTGTCAGTGTGTGTGTGTGTGTGTGTGTGTGCGCGCGCGCGCGTCTAGGGAAGATGTCTCATTTTTGACAGGAAGCCTTTAATCCAGTAGCCTAATTCATTTGATTTCCTCCGCCATAACCCTGAGGGAGATCCACCGCTACATTCAACACGTCTCTGATCTTTCTCACGGATGAAAATAGTTCAGTCAGAACTCGGAGCATCGGGCATGTGAACGTTTGCTGTGTGTACGTGTGTGTGTGTGTGTGTGTGTGTGTGTTCTGACACTCTGACCGAAGATGTGTTTTATTGCTTTAGCTGGATATTTGACTTTCAGTTCATTCCCATGAGAGTTTCAGGATAGAAGCAACATGGGAAAATGTGATAGAGCGGGATTTTGTATATAGGCTAGTATTTTTACAGTCACGTATTATTATCGGTAAACTGTTTATAAGAAGTAAACAACCGCGGCAGCTGTTCCACTTTACCGTAAAATATAAAAAGAAAGTGCACACAGTGTCATACAAACAAATACAAAACACTATCATAATGATGACACTAAAATAATGCAATAAACATTCATTTAACACCATAAGATGTCGCATAAAACCCCAATGTAGGACATGTTATTGAAATAAGAAGAAGTTATTTAAAAGAAAATATGAGCTCTTGAGAATTCTTCTTTTTTTTTTTTTTTTTGAGAATTCTGGGAATGTCAATTCACATTTTTTCACTGAAAATTAAAAGATGATTTGTTATGTTTTCTTCCAAAAACTGTACCTTTAACAGTAGGTTCTATTTTACTGTAAAATTTCAAGAAATATCTCAGTAGATCTATTACAGTTTATTTCCACCGTACAGACTTACCGTTAACCAGCTAACAGGTTTTTACCATGGCATTTTTAGTCTTTTAAGATGGATTATGATCATTTTTACACTTATAATCATCCTGAGGGTTTAGTGGTAAGTATTAAACTTTGGTGCATAACTTGCACCACCTAGTGATGAACTAGAATACCCTAGCAACCGCATAGCAACGTGCTAAATAACACTCTACAGAAAATATAAAGCTTTCAGCGGTTAATAAAAGTTTTGTGTTATCGCTGACAGAATCAGTAACTTGGTGTAGTTTCTCATAAATATCAATTTTCAGTATTACACAAACAAGACACACAACATTCCTCGTTCAATCATCGGCTCAAACACACACACTGCAGCTCATCTGCCATGTCTGTAATTATGCGCCTTAATTCGATTGGCTGAATGTGATGATGTCAGAATGAATGAGTAATGAGCTGATTACTGTGGTAATGTTATTATGGGAAGAGGAATACAACATAATCACTTTATTCTTTTGCAGAACATGCCACGCTGTTCTAGAACATGAACATTCTAAACGCCAGACAGCGTTCTGTCAGAAACTACATACTTCATCACACACCTATTTACTTATGTTGTTTTCAAATAAAGCTTATTAAAGGGGTGGCTGATTATGATTTGACTTTTCTAACTTTAGTTAGTGTGTAATGTTGCTGTTTGAGCATAAACAACATCTGCAAAGTTACGACGCTCAAAGTTCAAAGCAAACGGAGATATTTGCTTTTAAAGAAATCGCTTTTTAAGGACTACAACAAGCGGCTGGTAGAGACTACACCACATTCCTCCCGGGTTAGTGACATCACCAACCCTAGAATTTACATAAACCCCGCCCCCGGAACACGATTTATAGATTATCAAGGCAGAATATGCTAATCAATGACTAGAAGATAACTACACATCAGCTACATAAATTCATCAACTAACCATTCAGAAATGTCCTGTTGCTTCTACATGTTGTCACTTCTTCTTGAGTCTCTCCATCATTGTCTGACTCCCGTTTGAACATAAAAGACTAAAAGTTTTTAAAATGTTCAGTGCATGGTGTGTGAGGTAAAAGGACACAAGCTCTTGAAGCTCCGAGCTCATTTGCATTTAAAGGGACAGACACAAAAGAGTGTGTTTTTGCTCACCCTCAAAAAGTGAAAATTTTAACATGCTATATAAAAATATCTGTGGGGTATTTTGAGCTAAAACTTCACACACACACTCTGGGGACATCAGAGACCTATTTTACATCTTGTGAAAAGGGCATTATACCACCCCTTTAAAGTACTGCTTTAAACTTAAAATAAAACTTTTTGAATCATATGCTTTTTTTTTTGTAAAGATACTTTGAAAACGATGTGTATTGTGAAAAGCGCTATACAAATATTGAATTGAATAAGAATACATATACATTCTGGCAAATGCAATAGTATAATATTTCAACAATATAAAATGAATCAAACAAAAAGTCATCAATATAATAAGTAATCAAAAAGTTAACAAGTATAAATAATTTTTTTACATTGAAAAGTTTCATTTATGCAATTATAATCTGTATAAAATGTATTTGTCACAGAGAGCCTGTGACCTAAGGCTAAAAGGACTTTTATTTTGAAAGGACTGCTGAAGTGCATGTACACCCATAAACAGTTTACACCAATACACACACACAATCTACATGCCGGCAAAATAACATTGTATACTAGATGTGTGGTTATTTTTCTGTTTAGGTGGTGTGATAGGCTCTCTGCTTAGTTCCATGGTTTTTTTTATATAATTTTCTTTTCTTTTGTTGGTTGTTTGTTTTGTCTCAATGCTAAATGTTTTGTTTTGTTATATGATTTAACCATAGCTGCCAACTCTCACGCATTCACCGTGAGACTCACGCAATTGACACTCTTCACACGCGCTCACGCCACACATCCATTTTCTCACGCACAGAAAAATCGCGAAGCAAAGAGGACACGGAGACCGACAGACTAGACAGAGCAGGTTAAGTTACTTATGATATAAAAAAAATCTCAGCTCTCAGATTCTGTCACTTTTATTACGAAATTCAGACAATAAATACCGTTTTGGCGCTTGTAAATGTGACGCGACAGATCCCTAGCGGCACGTGAACCGATCATCTCTAGCTGATAGTAAATAACTTTAAACACGAATGAACACTGTTGAAAGATACAGTACAACTTACCGAAATGTATATTCCTCATACATAATATCGACCAATCAATCAAACAAAGGTGTCAATAAAACAGCTGGAGAACAATCATGTCACATAACATTTACCTCAGGAAAGCCATTTAATGACCATAATATAGGCTATAGCACGTTAGTTGCCTAGAAAAAAAGAGCTATAGAGAGTATTTGGCTAAATATGTGTACTATATTGCATATTTATTATATTTTTACTTATATCATTAAATAAAGTTGTTATTATAATTAAAAAAACGCATTATATTTCATTTGTGTTATTTTTTAACCTTAAATAATACTGCCAGCTGATATGGCTCTCTGTATGTTTACAGCATTAGGTGAGTTGTTTTTTTCTTGATAAAAATGAATGCCTATCTTGTGTAGCCTACCTAATATTTATCCAAATGAGTCAATATTAAATCAAATCACAATAACTGAATTGAATTGAAATAATAAAAAAGCGTAGCTTACCAGAAATTGAACCATGTAAACATTGTAACATGTTGTCGCTAAACCTAATAAAATTCAGTTTAGTTACTAAAATGTTTTGACAATCACAATACACTTATTGTGATGCAATAATTTTTTTTATTGAAAAAAAAATAAAAAACATAAATCTTGTTTATGTCAACATAATCTTGTCAACATAAACCTGATTTTACACCTTCACCGACGGTACACCCTAACAAGTGGTGTCAGAAGTGGGATAAGTACCGGTCAAGTGACGTGTGGGGAGATTGCCTTTCTGACATGCCTCCCAAATTAAGGAGTCAGCCTGTGGAAGACACAGTTCAGGATGTGGACCAGGGTGCCATAGGAGGTGACCCAGAGGCAAGTGAGCAACCTGCTGAAGTTCCGTCTGCTGGAGGGGAGGCTGCAGTGACGGCTCTTTCACGGATGTTTGAGTCCTTCATGCGGTATCAGCGAGAGCGAGATGAACGGCAGGAACGAGAAACAGCTAGACGAGAGCAACACTACAAAGTTCTCAGTCATCAAGTCACCCAAATGCAGCTTGATATGGAGCGTTCCCGAGTTCCAGGTACAGAGCCAAGATTGTCCAGGCTTGAGGACACAGATGACATAGAACACTTTTTGACCACTTTTGAGAGACTGGCGGAAGTTTACCAGTGGCCGAGAGGAGACTGGGCCATACGCTTAATACCCCTGCTTACAGGCAAGGCCAGGAGTGCTTTTGTGGCCATGAACTATTCCCTGACAAAGGATTATGACCAGCTGAAGGAAGCCATACTGAAAAAGTATGAGATCAGCACTGAGACCTATCGGTTAAGGTTCCGTTCTTTAAATACCCCTATTCAGGAGTCACCCCAAGAACTCTACACTCGTATTAAAGATCTGTTTTGCAAGTGGGTCCAGTTCAACAAAAGCAGCAAGGACAACATAATGGAGACTATTGTGCTTGAACAGTTTCTGCGGGTGTTACATCCAGAGGTGAGAACCTGGGTCAAGGAACGGAATCCAGCCACTGCTGGGCAGGCTGCTAACCTGGTGGAGGCCTATATTGCTGCAAGGAGGGGTCCAGGAAACTTCCATTATGCTGGCGTCCTGCAGGCCACCAAGGGTAAGTCTGAGGGTATGGGGGTGTGGTCAAGCTCTAAAAGCCAAGCTAAGGTTCTGAAATCTACATACATTGAACCCACAACATCTGTTCCCCTACCTCAAACCATAGTAAAAAATGAAGTAGTGTGTTATAATTGTGGTGAGCCAGGGCATACTAGACCGCATTGCCCCTTGAAAAAGCCTAAGGCAGCTAGTCTCTGTTATGTTCCACGGCTAGTACAGTATGCAACCCCTAAACATGACTTAGAGCCAGTTGTCACTGTTTTGTTGAATGGGAAACCACTTCCAGCTTTGGTTGACACAGGCTGTGCCCACACATTGGTAGAGGCCAAATATGTACCCCGAGATAGCTGGAGTGAGGAGGAGACTGTGACTGTTTGTTGTGTTCATGGGGACAGTACTAATTTGCCAAAAGCTGAAGTTTACATTGAGGTGCATAATCAGCCATATCTCATGAAGGTTGGAGTAGCTCAGAGTCTGCCATACCCCATTTTGCTAGGTACAGATTTACCAGTGTTGGTTGATTTGGTACAGGAGACGGCATGGTGTGGAATAGTAACAAGGGCTCAGGCTAAGAAGCAAGAAACTGAGAAGACACTGCAATCCATGCCCTTTTTTTCTGAGGTTATTGTCACAGAGCCAAAACGTACAGCAGAGGATAGGCTGCAGCTACGTAGAGAGTGTGTGGAAAGCTTGATAGAGACTGCAGAGCAAGCTGAGGTAGAGACAGATGAACCTGACTTAAGCGATACAGATATTGTCATTCCAAATAACCTAGCTAAACTCCAGAATGAAGATTCCACCTTAGCTGACTGTTTTAAGCAGGTACAGAATAAAGAAGTGAATGCTTGTTTGGATGAGAGGTTTGTACTGAATAATGGACTCTTATACAGAGAAAGTAAGGAGGACGGGATGCAGTTGGTTGTACCCCAGACACAGAGAAGGGAAGTATTAGATCTAGGTCACTCCATTCCCTGGGCAGGTCACTTGGGATTTATGAAAACCTTAATGCGGATTGCAAAGAGGTTTTATTGGCCCAGAATGTACAGCGATGTGAAGGAGTTCTGTAAGACATGCCCTGAGTGTCAGCTTGCTGTTGGTCGTACCCCTGCTTATGCCCCACTTATTCCATTACCTGTTGTTGACTCTCCCTTTGAAAGAATAGGTGTAGATATAGTTGGCCCACTGGAAAGAAGTCAGGCAGGGAACAGATTCATTTTAGTAATTTGTGACTATGCTACAAGGTACCCTGAGGCTTATCCCCTTAGAGAGGTCACTGCCAAACAGATATCCACAACACTTTTGAGATTCTTTTCACAAGTGGGCATACCACGGGAGGTTCTCACAGACCAAGGACCCAACTTCATGAGCCATACCCTACACCAGGTATATCAACTGCTAGGGATTAAAAGAGTGCGAACCACCCCGTATCACCCTCAGACTGATGGGCTGGTCGAACGTTTTAACCAGACCCTAAAAGCCATGCTCAAAAAGTTTGTCTCCGAAACGGGCAAAGACTGGGACAAGTGGCTGCCTTTCCTTCTTTTTGCCTATCGGGAAGTACCCCAGGCCTCAACAGGATTCTCCCCTTTTGAGCTCCTTTATGCCCATCCTGTTAGAGGACCCTTGGATGTGCTGAAAGAGAGCTGGGAAGACACACATAAGCCCAGTAAGCAAAACATTCTGACTTATGTCCTCAAGATGAGAGAGCAACTCCAAAAGACCACAGCTCAAGCCCGAAAGAACTTGCTCCAGTCCCAAGCCCAGCAGAAAGAGTGGTATGACAAAGCAGCCCGAACACGCAGTTTCAATCCTGGTGATAAGGTCCTTTTGCTGTTGCCAACATTGGAAAACAAGTTGTTGGCGAAGTGGCAAGGTCCCTATGAAGTAAAGCGTAAAGTGGGTCCAGTGCCCTACGAAATCGAAATTCCTTCCAGAAGCAAGCCTCTGCAGGTATTCCACATCAACATGCTAAAGAAATGGCATTCCCGTATACCAGGGAACGGCAACTGGCGGCCCGCGGGCCAAAACTGGCCCTCCAGCAATATTTTCTGGCCCGCCGGATTATTTTGGTAGTCCTGACCTAAATGCTGCACAAAACTCTTCCACTACTTGAGAAAAGCCGTAGTCGCGCGGCGATTTCACCGCCGCATACTGTGTAAAACGCCCATAGGGAATCATGCGGCGCGAGATTACATTTTAAAGTATAACTGTGCGTTCACACCGGACGCGAATAGCGCGTCAAATTCGCGCCTGCCGCGACTAGTTATACGCTTGACCACTTTGTGTCCATTCGCGCGTCAAAAGACGTTAGCGGTCAGAACTCTGGTGTACTTTGGACGGAGCGGGCGGTCTGTCTGACTTCATTTTGTCAGTAGGGCAATATGATTTTCGTTTATGTTGCTTAGAAATTTGAGTGATAGGCTTTGTCCTATTTAATTTATGTTATTTATATTTCTTTTCTTTTTTTCTGTGGCATTTTTTTTCTCTGCTGACAGTACAATGTTAAAATAGCCTAATATTTATATTGACACGAACACAATTTTTGTAAAGCATTTATAATTATTATAGGCTACTTAATCTCCTTCTTGCCGTTAGAGACATTTGAATGTGAGATTATGGAAACGAGATCTAAATTTTGCGGAACCGTCAGGTCGGGAAATAAAGCGGGTGAACCCCGAGTATATTTTAAGCGGTTGCTGAATAGAACCTTGTGGGAGCGGGACGGAAAAAAAAATAGTCCCGCGCAGAACTCCTTAAACCTTAGGTGTGTATGTGTGTGTCCCCGAATAAATAATAATAATAAAAAAGGAATAAAGTTCAAAAGTCGGACTGTAAGCGAATGAGTATGATTGCTATTCACACCTTTATTAAAATGGCTGTAATCTGTTACCACAATAGTACTTGATCTGTTTAAAATGATTTCCTTGATATATGCCTAAAGTGTTAAATTAAAAATTAAAAATCAAAATTAAAATTTGTCTAATCCAGTAATTAATTTTTTCTATTTTTGATCTGAGCACAATCAGAAAATCAGAAAACCCGTCCTTATTCGTTTTTTTCATTTCAGTTCAGGAAATAAATAATGGAAAAACAAGTCGTTTTTCATCTTTTTATTTTTGGTTTTAATTTGAAAAAAAAAGATTGAATGAATGATCCACGGACGGTGACGGACCCATCATATTCCGCGATTATAGGCCTATATAAGAGTATTTAATTTGTATCCATAGGCCTACTCCGTGTAGCTGGCCCGCCATCTACTGGCTAAAAAAAATATTGGCCCGCGGCCAAAGTTACTTGCCGACCCCTGCCGTATACCATCATCAGATATGGCCGAAAACACAGCAGCCCCAGTGAGGGACAACGCTATGTTTGTGAGAGCAGTAGCAGAGGAGGAGGAGGTAGAAGAACAATACATCCCTGGACATCCAGGCAAGAGCGAACTAAATCTCAGTCACTTGACTGAGAAACAGAAACAGCAGCTGATGGGATGCTTACCTAACCAGCTTTTCATGGAGTCACCCGGTAGAACAGACCTGATCAGTCACTCCATCATTCTGAACGACCCCAAACCCATCCGACAACCTGTCTATCGTGTACCTGAAAGACTGCTGCCAGTGATGAAAGAGGAGCTAAAGACCATGCAGAGTCTGGGTGTAATAGAACCATCAACCAGTGAATGGAGCAGCCCTATTGTACTGGTACCTAAGAAGGATGGCACTCTCCGGTTCTGCCTGGACTTCCGTAAACTGAATAGTGTCAGTAAGTTTGACCCTTACCCCATGCCAAGGGTAGATGAGCTGGTTGAAAGACTTGGAAGAGCAAAATACCTCAGTACTCTAGATCTCTGCAAGGGGTACTGGCAAGTTCCATTGAAGCCAGAATGCAAGGAGCTTACAGCATTTAAGACCCCATTTGGACACTTTCAGTTCCAGGTTCTTCCATTTGGGCTTCATGGTGCTCCAGCAACATTTCAGAGAATGATGGACAAGATTCTCCAAGGGACGGAAATGTTTGCTGCAGCCTACTTGGACGATATTATCATCTTTAGCCAGAGCTGGGAGGAACATCTAGGGCATCTCCAAGAGGTGCTAAAGAGGATAAAGACTGCTGGATTGACCATCCGCCCAGACAAGTGTGGCCTGGCCAAGGCTGAGACCCAATACCTGGGGTATGTACTGGGACATGGGGTGGTCCGACCACAAGTTGGTAAAATTGAAGCCATTAAGAATGCTGAGAGGCCTGTGACCAAAAAGCAGGTACGGTCCTTTTTGGGACTGGTTGGCTGGTACCGAAGGTTTGTACCAAACTTTTCAGCCCGGGCAGTTGCCCTGACTAACCTCACCAAAAAGTGCCACCCAAACAAGGTGAATTGGACGATGGACTGTGAAAAGGCCTTCCAGGATTTGAAGGACTCGTTATGTAAGGAACCACTGCTTCAGAGTCCTGACTTTGAGCAACTGTTTACTGTGCAGACTGATGCTTCAGAGCATGGCCTAGGAGCTGTGCTGTTGCAGGGTGAACAAGGACATCTAAAACCCATTGCCTATATCAGTAGGAAGCTCCTTCCCCGAGAGACAAAGTACTCAACGGTGGAGAAGGAATGTCTTGCAATTAAATGGGCATTAGACTCTCTGCGATACTATTTGCTGGGACGCAAGTTTCGGCTAGAGACTGACCATCGGGCACTGGCCTGGTTGGGCAAAATGAGGGACACTAATGCCCGAATAACTAGGTGGTTTCTAGCCATTCAGCCCTTTGATTTTGAGGTACTGTACAAGAAAGGGGCACAGAATTGTACCGCTGATTTTCTCTCAAGGACACCTCAAGAGGTGTCAGGAGAGGGAGGGGGAAATGTCACAGAGAGCCTGTGACCTAAGGCTAAAAGGACTTTTATTTTGAAAGGACTGCTGAAGTGCATGTACACCCATAAACAGTTTACACCAATACACACACACAATCTACATGCCGGCAAAATAACATCGTATACTAGATGTGTGGTTATTTTTCTGTTTAGGTGGTGTGATAGGCTCTCTGCTTAGTTCCATGGTTTTTTTTATATAATTTTCTTTTCTTTTGTTGGTTGTTTGTTTTGTCTCAATGCTAAATGTTTTGTTTTGTTATATGATTTAACATTCAAAGAAATCACATCAAACTCATTTACAAATGTTAACAGTTTATTTCCCCTGTAACAAACTAACATATACACATAAAATACTGTTACTCACATTGTGGGTCACCTCTCTACTGGCAAACCCATGTGCAGCGACGGCTGCCATTTTAAAGCTTCTAATTCCCCAATTGGAAGGGCACTTTCATTGTCAGTGACATCACAGGGGGAAATCAGGGAAATTATCATTTCTCAGACATTTTTCTTTGCAATGTTGAGACATCATTTTGTAATTAATAGTGTGATGCATAGGTTGCATGTTAATACCATTTGTTTAAAATATTTGTGTAGTTTTATCTTGCTTTAAAATGATCATTTATACATGGTATGTTCCAGAAGTGGGAGGAGCCTAACTCTATAAAAGGGCTCCTGGTAGCCATTTTTAGGAGAGTGTTTGGAGTGAGGGATCACTCCTTGTATTTTTGGGCCTGGATATTGGCGTAGCCAGAATACATGTGAACCTCTTATGGATTTATATATATACATTTATTTTGCCTTAGTTTTTGTTACTGTATATATTTTTGCTTGGGAATCACTTTTGCACCAAAATAAACACCCTGGATTGAAAATTCTTCTCCATCGTCACTGATTTTACACCTTCACCGACGGTACACCCTAACAGTATTATATTTGTATTTTTAGGCATTTTTAGCATTTTTCAGCTTGGGAAATGTTCAGCTGCTCTGGAAGTATGGATGTGTTACAAACTCATCTGTGTTTTAGAAGCTGCTAGAAAGGCAAGTCTCAACAAGCATCCATCAAAACCATAACCTTCCTCTCACTGGCTTTCTGATTAGAAAGTAAATGATGTATGAAACAGTGAAACCTCGATGCAAACTACAACACCATTAGTGGCACCAAACAGAAGAGCAAAAATGATTGTCTTCAAACAGGTTTCCTCAAACACTCTTAACCATGATTCAGAAGATCTTAACTGCTGTAACTCATTTTATTTCCTTTCTTCATACTCATACTACTCCATAAGCTACTATTGATCTCCCATTTCGTCTGTGTGTGAGTTTTGCTAGTATATTTAACCAATGAAAAGTGTTAAAAAGAGCTTGTGACTAAACCTTGTAACTCCATTGGCTCTTCGAACTGTCAGTCAAACCTCATAACTCCTCCCCTCCTCGATCTTAAATGAAGTGCTGCACACATTTTGGAGCGTCTCTGCTTGTTTGCAATGCAAAGGTAAATAAAGATCTTAGTTTGAATAAGTACAGCTATTTCTTTACTCAAGAAACACTATTAAAGGCTAATGTTTTATGTATTTGAGGAGGGGAGAAGAGCTTCTTAGTGTAGCATTTGTCATTGAGTCACAGCCAAAACTGTCTTAAACAGCCTGTGTTAAGCACTTCATCTTTAATAACATGAGATTTTGAACACATGACATAAAAACACCCACAGCTACAATAAACTTCATAACTTGTAAATTGATGAAAACTAAAATTTCTCTTCTCAGTCTCATAAAATATGAGATAAATCCGTCCATATCCGTCCAATTCCTGATCAGTGAAATCAAGTCGAGTGCTACATTTTTATCATTGATTATCCAGTTCATCATGCTGTTTTTCTCCATCATCTAATGTAAACTGCGCACACACACGTTTTCCATCTCCTGTTCAATTTCAATCAGTGTTAACTGTCAAAGTGGGCGTGGCCACTCAATCTTTACCACGATTGGGCGTTTCCTGTGTGGGTGTGGCCAATATTGGGCAGTATTTTATTGTAACAGGACACGCCCACTTCTCACCTCTTGGCCTCCAGTCAACACAATCTCAGTCAGTCACTCGCTGGCATTCGCAGGAGAATTCAGATCATCACTGTCTTACTCATTAAGATTTTGCATATGCAAAGATAAATCTCTGTGTCCATCTGTAACTCACACTCAGCTCATCTGGCTAATGCGACTGTCCAAAACCACATGCATGCAAATCAAGCCACTGATCAACACAAACGAGAGACGTTTGTTCCTGTCAGACTGTAGATCACTGGATGCAAACGAAAATAATCATATTAACTCTATGATCTCTAGGCGTGTTTTCATGCTAATGTTAAATCACACACTGCAAAAAATAAATAAAATTCTTACATAGTATTTTTGTCTTGTTTCCAGTTCAAATATCAATAAAATTCTTAAATCAAGAAGCATTTACTAGATAAGTAAAATGACGTAAGAAATTCTCTCTTGTTTTCTGATTAAAAATTTTTTATAATAATAAAAAATAAAAATAAAGTGAGTTTTTGCTTAAAACAAGCTAAATGATCTGCCAATGGGGTAAGAAAATTAGTCGTGTTTTCCATTTGAATTAAGATTTATTTTCTTACCCCATTGGCAAATAAGATACAAATTTCTTAAGTAATTTTACTTATCTAGTAAATGCTTCTTGATTTAAGATTTTTTTTTATATATTTGGACTGGAAACAAGACAAAAATACTAAGTAAGAAAAGCATTTTTTGCTGTGCATATTTAAAATTGAATTCCAATTCACATTTAAAG
This sequence comes from Leuciscus leuciscus, assembly GCF_965113295.1. Taxonomy (NCBI): domain Eukaryota; kingdom Metazoa; phylum Chordata; class Actinopteri; order Cypriniformes; family Leuciscidae; genus Leuciscus; species Leuciscus leuciscus. Next base: position 4,114,490 of record NC_138733.1, on the reverse strand, counting down.
GAACCGTATGTAAGAAATGTATTTCAATTAATCATAAAATGGCCCTGATATGTCAATGGAAATCATGTTCATTTCAAATACTTATATCACTGACAACAGTAGTCCGGCCAGGATATTGTCATTTAAAAGTGAAGTTGCAGCCCTCAACTGATGTTGATGATGTCATGTTGTGTTTTGGCCTCAGGGTTTCCGCGGAGTCATAAAAAGTCATAAAACGTCTTAAATTTAATAATCAGAATTTTAGGCCATAAAAAGTCATAAAAACGTCCGGATTTTCCATACAAGGTCATAAATTTCATTTAGCCACGTCTTAAATTGATATGCTCGTTCATTCGTTGGTTCTACCATTGCTTTTTCCCCCTGAAAATGCGCTGGCGGCATAATGTTAAATGCACAGGTTAAATGCGCCAAAAGCGGAACGCTCATTTGAAACGCGCGCCACACGAACCATTTACCCGCTCGGCTCCAAGTCCAAACGGCAGCGCAGCGCGAGCTCAATAGAACTGATGCGTTTACTCTGATCGGTCTCGGTCACAAGATCCAGTGAGAAGTGCTTGAATTCAGCGAAGAACACACTGTCTCAGTGATTTAAACCAGTTTAAAGGCAGATTAAACAGCGCTGACCAACAGGAGAAACTCTGCACAACGATACAGTCTGAAGGCTTTTCCGTCTACAATCTCCCATCATTTATCATGGATTTACTGTAACGTTAGCCTAGTAATATTAACTGCACCATGTGGGATATACATATTGAATTTTATTATATTATTAGTGCTGATAATGTATTAAAGGACTAATGGAATATTTACAGTATTTAATAATGTATTTAGGCTACTGTTTTTCATACATTTCCTGAAGATACGTGCCATCAAAGTTAGGCAACACAAACCTGTTTCAAGACTTGGCCCCTATTAGCACATGCAGAAACTAAGTAATTATTTTCCCAATAAAAATATTTATTTTGTTAAGGACAAATGACAAATGTTTGAATGTCCTACCTCAGATTTGTGAAATGTTCACCTGTTTTAGCAAGTGTTTGTCATTATATTTTCTGACAATAAAGAGTAAAGTTAGTTTAAAACCACAATTAAAGCTCTGGTTTCTACAACTTTCACTTAGAAGCAACAGTCTGCCTTTAAACTTGAAAGAAATAAAGATTTGACATTTATCGTGATAATTATCGATATTGACTAATATAAAACAATTATCGTGATAATTGTTTTTGGCCATATTGCCCAGCCCTAACTGAAATCTCCCGGTCTATCACAATGGGAAAGTGTACATTTAACGAGCCATGGCTCAAAGATGGTGTGTTTAGTAGTTGGCTCAAGCCTGTTGCAAATAATCAGTATCAAGCATATTGCACACTGGGTAAGAAGTTGTTGGAGCTGTCTTTAGGCATTTAAATAATACATCTTGTTACTTTCAATGAAAGTCAATTAAAAAAAAAAACTTTTGAAAGGAATTTTAATGATTTTTCGTAATTCGTGTAGGTCATAAATTTCAATCATAATGGTCATAAAAAGGTCTTAAAAAGTCTTAAATTTGACTGACCAAACCCTGCAGAAACCCTGTGGCCTGATGCTCCACCCTCCGGCTATCTACCAATCACGAAGTCAGTAGTGTTTCGGCATCCGGGTTGCCAGCTCTGCTCTAGTTACCACAGCTGCAGCTACAAACGTGTCGGATAAAAAATGTCTAACGTTACGAAACCTAAAAGACCTCGTTATGAATCCGAAATACGTCGTGACAAAGTCCGAAATAAAACAAGGATTTGTATAGGAGATGCCTTTGAAAGATGGAGTCGGCTGAAAACGAAGAAAAATTTGAAGACAGCCTACGTTCCTGCTGGATCCTGCAGCCTATCTGGCAACCTCGAGTCAGGGGGGAGGGGGAGGGGATACACCGCTCTACCCATACACAAAAGAAATATATTTGAAATATATTTTCTGAATATATTTTGGAATATATGCAAATATTTGAAATTGGCCCAATAAATATATTTCACACTTAACATCATATATTTTTGTTATATTTCAGAATATATTTCAATGTATTTGGAATATATGACACTTTTGGGGACCCATACAGAAAAAAATACATTGAAATATATTCTGAAATATAACAAAAATATATGATGTTAAGTGTGAAATATATTTATTGGGCCAATTTCAAATATTTGCATATATTCCAAAATATATTCAGAAAATATATTTCAACTATATTTCTTTTGTGTATGGGTACAGTAATTTGAAAGTGATTGCAGTACCAGTTTTGGCCACAATCTTACATACGGTTCCTTTAACACAATTCACTGTGCTATCAAAGACTTTCATAAATGTGTTTTTTATTCATGACAACTCAGGATAGTTTTAGCATTGAAAATGGCAATGTTACTGTATTTGGTCTTGGCGGATTAGATCTGCTTCTGCTGATTATTACTGCTGTTATTACAGGTACAGTATATACAGATACACAGACACACTGCAGTGATCATGTAAGATATGCCGCTGCTGCATTAATAATATTCATAAATCCCACAGCAGATCTAGACAGGTGGAGCTGGGGAGGAGGAGGGGCTCAGAGGAACTTCAGCTTACAAGTCAACAACCAACCAGACTATTGAAATGTTGAGCGAGCGATCTCATTGGCTGCAGGATCAGCAGAGGCCAATCAGCTTGTGCCATACAGTAATGATGTCATGGCTTGCAGATTGCATGTAAAGGATATATCATAAATATCATTGTTGATTTGGCTTGTGCTTAACTGTATAATAATTGTAATATATGTAACGCATAATCATGATAATAGCACTGTAGCATCACATGTCTTTTAATGCTTTATACTCATACAGTAACCTTTTCTAAGACAAATTTAGCTGAATAAAAATGCACAAGACTGGACCATGAACAACTTTTCACTGCATTTATCTGAGCCAAACGTCCACAAGTGGTGTGTGACTGACTGATGTTCTCTGTGCACATCCGGTGAAGAAATGCAACAGTGTGCACTTCAACTCTAAAGGTACTGACACACAGTCACACACACACTACCTTGTGCTTTTACTTTTCTTAAAGGAACAGTTCACCCCTAAAACATTCTCTCATCATTTACTCACCCTCATTACGTTCCAAACCCGTATGACTTTCCTTCTTCTGCGGAAAACAAAAGGAGATATTTAGCCGAATGGTCACACTGCTTTACCGTACAATACAGTTTAATGGGGACCAGGAAAAGTCAAGCAGCACCATAAAGTATATCATAACTGTCATCATTTGTGTGCTATGTATATAGCCTTCTGACGCTCATGTCAGGAATAGACCTCTAATCTCATTCGCATACACCAACAACACTTATTTTGTGTTGTACTGAATAAAGAAAGTCATACAGGTCTTTTTTTTCTAAAAAAAGAAAAGACAAACAGCAATTTAAAGAGAGCACTAACACAGCAGTCTGACACCATAAAACTTAAATGAATCGATTTTATTGGCATCCTGATAAAAATGACTGACACGTCTGGATGTGATCTTGAATTAATCAAATGTGACCGAAATGAATGATGACATTACCACATACCTTCCTGTGACCTCACACTGTATCCACACACACACACACACACACACACACACACACACACACACACACACACACACACACGGCCCGTTTCACACATCTGCCATCTGCATCATGCCTTTCTGCCGCATAAAACTGATTCCTGATTTACCGGTTTGCATTTAATATCAGCTATGAACTGTCAAATAGTGACCGAGAACGGATTATTGAGAACTATTAGAAACTTTTGCATAAAAATTTGCATGACAATCACATTTACATACAAATAATAATTAATCTAGCCAAAGTGCATCTTATAAACTGCTTCAATCATCTGGATTCAGTCCGAATTTACTGAACAGTATTCGGAGTATTTGCGTCCCTTTCCCTGCATGTACCCTGCGTGTACCCTGCATGTACCCTGCATCGAGGCCGACAGATGCGTTCGCATTTTATGACGCTTCAGAAAAGCTTATATTGCAAAAGCGAGCGTTGATTAAATAAGTGAACAGTGCACATTCACGCAGTTATGTTTCTGATACATAGAACTGCGACTTTATTACAGAAGCTAAAATGAGAACATGCCGCAGATGTGAGATGTCTGAAACAAACTGAGCACATTCACACACATACAAAATGCCCACAAACACACACACACACACAATCTAACAGCGGTTAATGGTAGGACACACACACAAACACATCTAACAATGGTTAATAGAGGATACACACACACAAAGGATTTAACAGCGGTTAATGGCAGTGTGTGTAAAATGATAGAGATAAATGCGTGTTTGTGGCGTGCGTGTGTGTGTGTGTTTAGGAGGTAAAGGCACCAAGTTATCCATGTGAATTCTATTAACCTGCAATGCTGCAAGAAATGTATGTGTGTTTACATGAGTTTGTCTGAAGTATTTGCATGTGTGTACACCATGAATGTCTTTGTTTGGCTATGCCGTTGAGCAGAAGGCTTTATTTTAAATATATATCTATATATATATATTTGTTTTATTGTATTTTCAGAACACAATTATCCATGGCTCCTTTAAAGGGCGGGGCCAATTGTCTCCGCCCCCTTTCATGTGAGTTCCGGCCTCTAAGGACGAACGCTCCGGTCGAGAGGCGGGGCAACAAGTTGCCACAGGCAACACTAGTCTACAGGAAGTGATGTCTTAGCGAATGGGCGGGGCCATCTCAGAGGCTAGTCTCCCGTAGAAACATGGTCCCAATGTTATAGGACACTTTCCGGATGGGGGCGGAGCGAGTGCTGGTGAGGGAGGGGTGGCTCTGGCATTTCCCCGCCTCCAGGAAATAGCAGATTCCCGGGATCTCTTTAGGGAAGTTGTCGGGAAGCTCCTGCCTGGAGCGAGGGATGAAGGTGAACGAGCGGTCGTCACGCAGGAGTCTGAGGAACGAGGGGGAAACAAATGGAAAAGAAAGTAAATAAACATGAGATAAATCTGACAAAAACTACATATCGAAAAACTAATATAATGTATGTTTGTTTTAATTGTAAAGTCAAAAAGTTTTCTGTTAGGGTTAGATACGCGTTAATAAAGGCCTTCTGAAACAAAGCAATGGGTTTTTACGTCGGGTCAGAGGTCACCCTTCAGCCGAAACTCGACTCTCTCGTGAACAAGCGTACGGCAGTTGCCAGAAGCCAGTAATTGTAGTTTATAAAGTTTTAAATATGGATATTTTCTAAAACACATTGCTTCACTTCAGAAGGCCTTTATTAACCCCCCGGAGCTGTGTGGAGCACTTTTATGATGGATAGATGCACTTTTATGATGGATAGATGCACTTTTATGATGGATGGATGCACTTTTATGATGGATAGATGCACTTTTATGATGGAGGGATGCACTTTTATGATGGAGGGATGCACTTTTATGATGGATAGATGCACTTTTCTGATGGATAGATGCACTTTTCTGATGGATAGATGCACTTTTCTGATGGATAGATGCACTTTTCTGATGGATGGATGGATGCACTTTTATGATGGATAGATGCACTTTTATGATGGATGGATGGATGCACTTTTATGATGATAGATGCACTTTTATGATGGATAGATGCACTTTTATGATGGAGGGATGCACTTTTATGATGGAGGGATGCACTTATGATGGAGGGATGCACTTTTATGATGGATAGATGCACTTTTATGATGGATAGATGCACTTTTCTGATGGATAGATGCACTTTTCTGATGGATGGATGCACTTTTATGATGGATGGATGGATGCACTTTTATGATGGATAGATGCACTTTTATGATGGATGGATGGATGCACTTTTATGATGATAGATGCACTTTTATGATGGATAGATGCACTTTTATGATGGAGGGATGCACTTTTATGATGGAGGGATGCACTTATGATGGAGGGATGCACTTTTATGATGGAGGGATGCACTTTTATGATGGATAGATGCACTTTTATGATGGAGGGATGCACTTTTATGATGGAGGGATGCACTTATGATGGAGGGATGCACTTTTATGATGGAGGGATGCACTTATGATGGAGGGATGCACTTTTATGATGGAGGGATGCACTTTTATGATGGATAGATGCATTTTTATGATGGATAGATGCACTTTTATGATGGAGGGATGCACTTATGATGGAGGGATGCACTTTTATGATGGAGGGATGCACTTATGATGGAGGGATGCACTTTTATGATGGAGGGATGCACTTTTATGATGGATAGATGCACTTTTATGATGGATAGATGCACTTTTATGATGGAGGGATGCACTTTTTTGGGCTTGAAAATCTCATCCATCATTCACTGCCATTATAAAGCTGAAGAGCCAAGATATTATTTAATATAACTCAGATTGTTTTCTTCTGAAAGAAGAAAGTCATGTATACCTAGGATGGCTTCAGGGTGAGTAAATGATGGGATAAAACTGTAAAGTTTGATGTAAGTGTTGCTAATTTGAAGAAAACAGCCATTAAAGTTTTGTATCGCCATTGAAATCTACAGATGCACATGGTGAGAGTGCGATAAAATAAACACAAAACTGTATTTTGGATGTTCTCTGTCGAGTGTGTGTAAGCGTTCACATGTGTGTGTGTGCGTGTTTAATATGCATATAAGTGTGTGCATGTGTGCTTGATGTCGAGTGTAAGCATACACGTGTGTGTGTTTTATATGCATATAAGTGTGCCTGTGTGCTTGATGTCGAGTGTGTGTAAGCGTGCACGTGTGTGTGTGTTTTATATGCACATAGGTGTGCCTGTGTGCTTGATATTGAGTGTGTGTAAGCGTGCACGTGTGTGTGTGTGTGTGTGTGTGTGTTTTATATGCACATAAGTGAGTGCATGTGTGGGTCTATCTCTGCGCTTGATGTCGAGTGTGTATAAGCGTGCACATGAGTGTTTGTTCGTCTATGCATAATTATTCATGTTGAGTGTAGATGTCTAAAAAAACAGGTGCTCATTGGTGCATATTGAAACACGTGTGTGTGTGTGTGTGTGTGTGTGTGAGCAGGTCTTCAGAGCTGCACTTGACTGCAGAGTATCATCCTTAACGATCTCGACAGAAGCAGGTTGCCATATAAACAGGTGTGACTGTCTCCACTGCAGCAGAGTCACACATCAGTGGAGTGTGTGTGTGTGTGTGTGTGTGTGTGTGTGTGTTCTCACTGGTATGTGCTGGGGCTGACGTTGATGCAGCGCGGGTGACTGCCCGACTCAAACTTGCTGGCCAGCGTGACGTTGTTTCCAAACAGACAGTAGCGAGGCATCATCACTCCGACGACTCCAGCCAGAACTGAGCCGGAGTGGATGCCGATCCTCAGCTGCACAGATGAAGAGAAAACTCTAGTTTATTTATATAGCACTTTATGCAGTACAGATGGCTTCAATGCAGCTGTAGAGTCTGTTGCAAAATTCTTCAATTAGAAATAAAATACACTGAAAAAAATGTGTGTAGGATTGACCTTTTTCACTCAGAAATTGGTCTATATTCTATCATAAATGCACAATACTATTGCATAGTGTACATGCGACTTATAGTTTCATTGTTTTATAGTTATCTATTGTGTCCACCATATTTTCTCACGTACACACGCCAAACTTGGAATATCAGATAAAGTTCTGAGTTTCCCACTTGTATTTACGACTTTGTGGTGCCGTTCATATGTGCACCATTAATTTTAGAAATGGATATTTAGTTTATAACCATCCTAACCTCAATTCTTCTCTTCAGCACGATTATAACCACACAATCTTCAAAAACACAAACTCAACACCAACATAACTGAACATTAAACACTAACAGGTCTTTGTCTTTACTCAAAAATGCATAAATATCACATAACCTCAACATTTAGTTCATCAAGTGTTAAATTAATTTGACTGAATTCTTTAAAATAATCGGTTGAATAAATGATTCAATGACTCACTTCACTTGTTTCATTACTGATTGCATCAGCGTTTTTGAACTAATCTCTTAAATTAATGATTCAATGACAAATACATTTTTTAACAGTCACTTGTCGCCACCTACTGGTGTAACATTGTAATCGATGCACTTGTTATTTATTTATAAGTTACTTTTAAAAGATGATTTTCTTTACTTTGATCGCTACTGTAGACATCAGTGTTTACGTACAAACTATAAACTTTAATCCAAGTAGTTCTGAGATCTGAGATTTGAATATGTGTAACAGAAATAATGATACTGTGTGGTTGAACAACTGCGTTCTCTGGATCAGAACGCAGATCTGAATGTTCTGCTGTGATCTTATCAAAGGCGAATCATAGTTATTTAGGATTATACCATGGTCTGGGTGAATACTCGATTCTGATTGGCTGCAGCGTGTCCATTAAAAAAGTGATAGAGGACACCTAGTAAAGGAGTTCTGGTGAAACTGACTGTTTACTGTTCGAAATTAATAAATAAATGCGCTGGCTACATCAGCTGTGAGTAACCATAGCAACAGGCAGTAAACTGAAGGGTTCTACGAGCTGAGCGGACTATAAATATCTCCGGTTGCTAAATAAACCGTCAGGCGTAACCAGGGAAACCAAGTTATTGTTTGTAAAAACTTTAGATTTCGATTGTAAAACTAATTAAAATATAAACTAATGTTTTAAAAATGTGTTATTTGGCAAGTGACCATGGTATAAGCGGGTTAATGCCCTTCGAGGTGTCCATTGTCAGGTATTAATGAACCTCCGCTGCGCGTCGGACGGTTCACGCCTCGCCGTTGTCCATTAATACCTGACAATGGACACCTCGAAGGGCATTAACCCTTACATAAGATTATGTGGGTGTTTGAATCGAGATTGCGATCTTTTAACGATGAATCGTGCAGCTCTACCATTAATTCAGTACAAAAATTAGTTTAAGTGCACTGAACACAATAAAACTGAGTTGTGATAAAATGTTCAACAATTGTGTTGCTTCAGCTCATTTTTAGCTTTGATTAGGCAAACTGAACAAGGAATATTGGGCAAAGATTCGATTATTATTCTATTTGTATCAATATTTCTCAGTATTAAATGATACACATAGTCCAGATTTCTCTCAACAAAGAGAACTGCTGATAATACATACATTTCATTCAATACCAAACAGTATTATCAAAAAAGAATTTCAATGCAATTAAAAATAAAATATTCCAACTAATATTTGTCTATGGTATGTATTGATTGTGCATATTTTGAAGTATTAGCAACACACGCAAAGGGGCGAACTCCTCACATGCATGCTTTCATTCGTCGCAATGCATTCTGGGATTGCATTATCCATGAAGAATACATGCAATACTGCTTTATGTTTTGGCTAAAATAAGATATCTAATAAAGCATCATCATTTCGCAGCTAATCTTTTTTAACAGCCTATGATGCCTTAAAATGATATCTGGCTTTTGTAACAGAGCTGATATGAGTGTGTGTGTGTGTGTGTGTGTGTGTGTGTACCTTTAACAACCTAACACACACTAGCATCGCCATGGAAACTCTAGAGAAGAGCCAATACTGTCAAGAGTGCAAGACACACGTACACACACACACACCAAGTGCTGAAAAAGAATTCACGAGGGCAGCAGCGTGTGACTGACAGCTGTCAATCAAACTCAGGACGGAATAGGACAGATCACAGCAGATCTGCTTAATCGCCAGGATTTAATGAATCTAATGTCACTGACAGTGGCTTTGAGAATCCCACATAAAGGCCCATTACGAACCGCTCATAAACAGCGGTGTTATCGAAAGGGCATCTTATTACTGCCGCCCTCGTGTCACAGAGAGTCCACCAATATACACACACTCACATTTAATGATGATGCATGGTCTCCGGCGGCGACGACCCTGATATTATTCATGGCCTTGTTGTCGCGCCGACAGTGCTGTCAATCACGTAACAGACTAGACTACAGTAGAGGCTCTTAAGAAAACCAATGCATGCAACAATGTTGTACTATTTACTATGTTTACCTAAACGGTAACACTTTACAATAAGGTTTATTAGTTAATATTAGTGATTGTATTAACTAACATGAACTAATATTGAGCAATACAGCATTTATTAATCATTTATTAATCTCTCATTTATTTGATGAATATACAGCTGTTCATTATTTGTTCATGTTAGTTCACAGTGCATTAACTAATGTTAACAAATACAACCTTTGATTTTAATAATGTATTAGTAAATGTTGAAATTAATATGAACTAATATTAATAAATGTTGAAGAAGTATTGTTAACTCAGGTAGCGTAAAGTGTTACCAAATAAACAAACAAACACAATCATTGCTGCATTTGTTACAATATAGACGTGGCACAACATACCCAGAGATGCTTCTAAACACACACACACACACACACACCGATTCGCTCGTTGACTCCCTCTAAATGGGAGAAAAGAGCAACAATGTAGCAATCAATTAGCGCCAAGCACTTGGAGTGTTCCGCCGTCTCCATGGCGACCAGATTCCACTCTCACTCCGTCGCCACAGTGAGTTTAAACACAAGATCCTTAACACAACCACACACACACACAAGTGTGCCACCGTTAGGCTCCGCCATCATGCACAATGAACAAATGCTAATAGACAAGCGCGTTTTAACCAAGCAGCAACAGCTTAACGACATCAGAAACATGAATGCATCCCTTGAAACCCTATTGAGTCACTTCAATGCGACTCACATCCCTGAATCCACACTAGATCTGCTACACACACACAAAAATCGACACTTTTTTGGTCACATGACTTCGTTGCATGTTTAATTTAGTGTTGTCCAGTCATCAGAAACAAATCTTAGAAAACTCAAATATATATATATATATTTTTTTTTTTTTTTCGTGTGTGTGTGTGTGTGTGTGTGGCAATCTTAATACAATAAATAATAAAAAAGTTTTGGCAGGTTGATCAAATATTCAGTCAAGAACGAAGTCAAAAGGAAGGATTAAGTCATGTGCATTGCATTATGGGATATTGTATCCCACCTTGTGTGAGCTAGCATTACTCAACATATTATTATACCGCAAATAAGTGTGTCTAATGGGTATTTTAATAGAAACAGAGAATTGTACACTAGGCACAGTATGCATACTGCAAAAAAATTGTACAGTAGAATAACTTAGCCATACTGAACTGACGTCAGCTCAGTAATGACAACACTATTGTGTTAGTTCAGCTTTCTGTGAAGCTCCTTTGAAACGGTCTGTATTGTATATAAATAAAGAAGACTTGACTAGCTTCCGAAACATCAGCACTGGTTCACCTTGATTGGCTTCCCATCAGGCGTGAGCACTTCCCCGGACAGCTCCATCATCTTCAGGGCCATGAGTGCGATTGGCTTGGCGTGACTGTCGATCTTCCTGTGCAAGCCGCCCGCCACGCAGTACGCATCACCTATCGTCTCGATCTGTGGAGAGAGAGCAGCTTTTACAGTACACACACACACACACATATGTGACCCTGGACCACACAACCAGTCACATGGGTCAGTTTGTTGAAATTGAGCTTTATACATCATATGAAAGCTGAATAATTAAGCTTTCCATTGATGTGTGGTTTGTTATGATAGGACAATATTGGTCGAGATACAACTATTGTAAATCTGGAATCTGAGGGTGCAAAAAAATCGAAACATTGAGAAAATCTCCTTTAAAGTTGTTCATTTATGTTGGCGATTGTGCAGCATTCACTCACACACATACATGCGTTATATATTTACAGTAGGAAATTTACAAAATATCTTCATGGAACATGATCTTTACTTAATATCCTCATGATTTTTGGCATAAAAGAAAAATGGATAATTTTGACCCATACAATGTATTGTTGGCTATTGCCACAGATATACCCGTGCGACTCGAGACCGGTTCTGTGGTCCAGGGTCACATATGCCTGTAAGCAGTTTTCCAGATTAATGCCCTACACTGTAAAAAACTTTTAGTAAAATTTTTAGTTCATTGAAATACAATTTTTTGAGTTAATACAATGAAGGAAATTGGTTTTATTAATAGAAACTCAAAATATTATGTTATCTGAACCACATTAATTATCTTAAGCCATATTCGGACGGGACTAGTTTAACATGGAGAGGAGGGGTAAAGTAATAATTACCAGAGCTTCTCTGGGATTTTAGTCCCGTACGAATGTCTCATCTCAGTGATCATTACGGCGACTTTTACCTTCAGTACAAAGGTCTGGGAAAATGACCTCAGGTGATCCTAATCCCGTGCGAATACACCCGCTGTAAATATGTGCATACATATTTCCTGTTTAAAAGTAGTTTTCCGCGGTTTTGTCAAGTATGGAGACGCTTGGAAAAGCATCAGGTGTGTTCTAGTTGCTGGAACGAGTCTGTGGCAAAACTCAAGTGTTTCACACACACCATCAGATCAGAGAGAAGATCGACAGCACTTGTTAGAGGCGAAACATCTTTTAGCGTTAGATAAGTGTCTATTACCAACACAATCCAATCTGAAGTTCATTAATACATCGTTCCACCGGACATAACTGTTATATATATATAAATATAGGTTATATGTGTTTGTGCACGTGATATCAGGAAGCAGTGTAATTAGGGAGACCAGACGTCCCAAAACATTCGGGACAGTCCCGAAATCTAAGCTGTTCCCGAATCCCGAATCCGACCCTAATTGTCCCGAAAATGATACTAAAGCAAAATCTTGAGTAGCCTAGTTATTGTCTGATAAGATACAATTGTCATAGTTGTTGCTACCTATTCTGGACTATGCAGATATTATATATGCCAATACTACTGCCACTTGTTTACATGCTCTTGATGTGGTATACAACAGCCTGTGCCGATTCGTCCTTCGCTGCCCCTATAGGACACATCATTGTGTGATGTATGAACAGCTGTCCTGGCTTGCACCCTCAGCCAGAAGACAATACCATTGGCTTCAGCTCATTTTTAAATGTATTTACTTTCAATATCCATATTATTTATCGCAATATTTAGTGCCTTACAGTTCACAATATAGCCTTCGTCACAATGAACAGATCTTCTTTACTGTCCCTAGAGTTAAGAGAGAAATTGGGAAATATGCTTTCTGTGTTAGAGCCCCTCGTGACTGGAACAGCCTTCCAGCATCCATTCGTTCGCTTACGTCTTTTCCTCTGTTCCGAACTGCTTTGTTAACACATCTTCAGAATACTTGTCTATGTTTCTAGCTTTTCAGATTTAGCATCGATATGTGTCATGTTATTTGTGTGTATATATATATGAATGTCTATCTGTGATGGGCGGGGATAGTGAGAGCTTGTGTGTGTGTGCGGGCGTGCGTGTCCGTATGGTGCGTGTGAATGTGTGTGAGTGCGTGCGCTAAGGTTTTTGTTTTCTTTTAT
>NC_138733.1:4091081-4096081 GCF_965113295.1 Leuciscus leuciscus | reverse complement strand
ATCGCAGCATTTCTTGGCCAAGGACCGCCCAAGAGGACGTTTGACTGACATGTAACACAACCAATCACAGTTTGTTTTGTACCGCGTCATATTTAGGGGCGTGACAATATAATGTTGATGTCCCTACAATAACAGACCGGCGTGCATCTAATAAATTATTCATTCAAGAACCTTGTGCAAGTTTACTGCATCAATGGAGCCGCGAACTTCACATACTTTTGAAAATACAGCGTTTAGTTGATCGTGGTAAGCGCTCATTGTCTCAGTTGTAAAAACAACGGCTTTCTTCTTCCACGAGGGGTTTTGGCGTCATGACATTTGTTTCCCGGCGGACCGAAAATAAACGCGACACTCGCGCCCCCCGGAAATCCGATAAAATTCAACCAATCAGATGACGACTTCGACATTCCTGAAGTGTTTCCAGTTAAGTGTACCATATGCATCAGACGTTTAGCCAGCGTTCCGTGGGCGTGATGTCTGAGGCTGAGACTAACTAAGTAATGCAATTAGTTACTTTTTTGGGGAGTAACGCAATATTGTAATGTATTACTTTTAAAAGTAACTTTCCAAAACATTGTTCATTTCATATCTATTTAAATTTTAGTTTTAGTAAACAATAACAACACTGACATCCAGAACTGGAACTATCGTGATTATAATAAGTGACGGAAGGTGGATTTTACCACAAGTGATATAGTGAACTGAAGCCAAAACAACGGCAATATAAATATATATTATGAAAGGCACATACATTCAATAAATACTTACATTTATTAATAATAATGATCACATTTCTTTCATCAAGTAGCATAATTCATTGGCCTAACTGTATGATGTTTACGGCCGATGCATTGAAAGCCTAATGATGTCGTTTGACACACCCACCAGAATGACATCACGTGTGGCGTCATGAATAGGGATGTCAGACAGATGTAAGCCCCGCCCCATGAGCTCCTCCAGCCTATCAACACGTGGCGAGCCCAGGAACATGATGGAGTTCGATTCAGGGAGGTGAAGCATCTGACCTTTGAGCTCCATCACCTGAAAGAGAACCACACACACACATATAAGGAAAGGAAAGTAAAGTGCTGAAATGGAAAAGCAAATATGCATATCATTTTACAAATTTAATTTATTTGCAGAGAATTAATATTAATGCAATAAGCTCGATGAGTTGGTGTTGCTATGAAGACACACTCGCATGAATATGTTTACATGGTTGTCAAGAAAAACAACAAAGAATATCGGATTTTAGTGCTGTATATTTCACATCTGACACACACACACACACACACACACACACACACCCACACACCCACTCTCTCTCTCTCTCTCTCTCTCTCACTGGATCTCATCACATCACTCGAAAAGAGAGAGAGAGAGAGAGAGAGAGAGAGAGAGAGAGAGAGAGAGAGAGAGAGAGAGAGAGAGAGAGAGAGAGAGCGAGAGCGAGAGAGAGGCTGTTCTTTTATTAGGATTCAGTTGCTATGGTTGAATTCTTTAACAACTATTCAATGTTCTTTGCATGTTTTATGAGAATGTATCTAGAATATGCAATGAATCTGCATTTGTAAGGAGAATGCACCTCTAATTCGTCTGCATGCAGCGCTGAAATGTTATTTCAGTGTGTAACTCATCCTGTACAATTTGTGAATGTTTCCTCAGATCATGAGTCTTGGTAATTAATTCGATTTTTTGATTTTGTAAGTAAAACAAAGATTATGTTTTAAAAACATAATTCTATTTTAGTCTTACTACTTCAAAACTTCGTTTAATTCAATATGTTACTTGACCCAACTCTAAAAAAAAGTGTTTGTGTGTGTGTGTGTGTGTTTGAGTGTGTGTGTGTGTGTGTGTGTGTGTGTTTGAGTGTGTATAGATATGAACACTTGAAACCTGACAGCAAAACTGCACGGTATTCAAGTATGTGTGTATCTGCTGGATTAAGGACACAGTCCTGTTATCGCCATAGAAACAGGGAAGTTTCAGAGTTATGAGTTGAAGTACAGAAGTGTACACACACACACACACACACACACACACACACACACACACACACACACACACACACGGCCCAGTCTTGCAGCATACTGCATTATTTAAGCAGAACTCCCCAACTCTGCATAATACATTTACGCAGCCGGGACCGAGGCGAGGAAACACACACACACACACACACATGCATTTTCGTAAACATAATCACAGTTCTTCGTAATTAACTTTCTTTTGACATCCCAAATTCTCTTTTGTTTCTATCAGAGCACTTGAAAACGCAGACGGTGTGTGAAATCGATATATTTGTCCTGTTATGTAACCGGCGGTGGACTGTGATGCTCAGGGTCACCGTACAGTCACACAGGGACACGTTCAAGGTTTGTGGTTTTTTCACCTGTTTTCTGGACCAACAGGTGAAAATGGTGTGTCTGATAACTTAGTTCTAGTTTCAGATTGATATGCTTTTATAAATGAGGGATTTTAAAAAGATATTGAGTTAACACACTTAACACTGCAGTCCTTACCAACCCCCGTACTAAACATAACCCACACTCAGAGTAAATAATAACCCCCGTACTAAAACATAACCCACACTCAGAGTAAATAATGACCCCCGTATTAAACATAACCCACACTCAGAGTAAATAATAACCCCCATACTAAACATAACCCACACTCAGAGTAAATAATAACCACCGTACTAAACATAACCCACACTCAGAGTAAATAATAACCCCCGTACTAAACATAACCCACACTCAGAGTAAATAATAACCCCCGTACTAAACATAACCCACACTCAGAGTAAATAATAACCCCCGTACTAAACATAACCCACACTCAGAGTAAATAATAACCCCCGTACTAAACATAACCCACACTCAGAGTAAATAATAACCCCCGTACTAAACATAACCCACACTCAGAGTAAATAATAACCCCCGTACTAAACATAACCCACACTCAGAGTAAATAATAACCCCCGTACTAAACATAACCCACACTCAGAGTAAATAATAACCCCCGTAATAAACATAACCCACACTCAGAGTAAATAATAACCCCCGTACTAAACATAACCCACACTCAGAGTAAATAATAACCCCCGTACTAAACATAACCCACACTCAGAGTAAATAATAACCCCTGTACTAAACATAACCCACACTCAGAGTAAATAATAACCACGGTAATAAACATAACCCACACTCAGAGTAAATAATAACCCCCGTACTAAACATAACCCACACTCAGAGTAAATAATAACCCCCGTACTAAACATAACCCACACTCAGAGTAAATAATAACCCCCGTACTAAACATAACCCACACTCAGAGTAAATAATAACCACGGTAATAAACATAACCCACACTCAGAATAAATAATAATCCCCGTACTAAACATAACCCACACTCAGAGTAAATAATAACCACGGTAATAAACATAACCCACACTCAGAGTAAATAATAACCCCCGTACTAAACATAACCCACACTCAGAGTAAATAATAACCCCCGTACTAAACATAACCCACACTCAGAATAAATAATAATCCCCGTACTAAACATAACCCACACTCAGAGTAAATAATAACCCCCGTACTAAACATAACCCACACTCAGAGTAAATAATAACCCCCGTACTAAACATAACCCACACTCAGAGTAAATAATAACCCCTGTACTAAACATAACCCACACTCAGAGTAAATAATAACCCCCGTACTAAACATAACCCACACTCAGAGTAAATAATAACCCCTGTACTAAACATAACCCACACTCAGAGTAAATAATAACCACGGTAATAAACATAACCCACACTCAGAGTAAATAATAACCCCCGTACTAAACATAACCCACACTCAGAGTAAATAATAACCCCCGTACTAAACATAACCCACACTCAGAGTAAATAATAACCCCCGTACTAAACATAACCCACACTCAGAGTAAATAATAACCACGGTAATAAACATAACCCACACTCAGAGTAAATAATAACCCCCGTACTAAACATAACCCACACTCAGAGTAAATAATAACCCCTGTACTAAACATAACCCACACTCAGAGTAAATAATAACCACAGTAATAAACATAACCCACACTCAGAGTAAATAATAACCCCCGTACTAAACATAACCCACACTCAGAGTAAATAATAACCCCCGTACTAAACATAACCCACACTCAGAGTAAATAATAACCCCCGTACTAAACATAACCCACACTCAGAGTAAATAATAACCCCTGTACTAAACATAACCCACACTCAGAGTAAATAATAACCACGGTAATAAACATAACCCACACTCAGAGTAAATAATAACCCCCATACTAAACATAACCCACACTCAGAGTAAATAATAACCCCCGTACTAAACAGAACCCACACTCAGAGTAAATAATAACCCCGTACTAAACATAACCCACACTCAGAGTAAATAATAACCCCCGTACTAAACATAACCCACACTCAGAGTAAATAATAACCCCCGTACTAAACAGAACCCACACTCAGAGTAAATAATAACCCCCGTACTAAACAGAACCCACACTCAGAGTAAATAATAACCCCCGTACTAAACATAACCCACACTCAGAGTAAATAATAACCCCCGTACTAAACATAACCCACACTCAGAGTAAATAATAACCACCGTACTAAACATAACCCACACTCAGAGTAAATAATAACCCCTGTACTAAACATAACCCACACTCAGAGTAAATAATAACCCCCGTACTAAAACATAACCCACACTCAGAGTAAATAATGACCCCCGTATTAAACATAACCCACACTCAGAGTAAATAATAACCCCCATACTAAACATAACCCACACTCAGAGTAAATAATAACCACCGTACTAAACATAACTCAAACTCAGAGTAAATAATAACCCCCGTACTAAACATAACTCAAACTCAGAGTAAATAATAACCCCCATACTAAACATAACCCACACTCAGAGTAAATAATAACCCCCATACTAAACATA
>NC_138733.1:4076081-4086081 GCF_965113295.1 Leuciscus leuciscus | reverse complement strand
ACTGTCTATGGTCGCAACTCTCATATTTAACGGCTCTGGTTCGCGCTTAGTAGATACCGGCAAGGCAAGTTCAAAACAAAGCGCGCACGTTGTAGGCTACTGTGATTGGTGGCTCGTTTGACCAGTTAAGTTTTTATCCACTCATAAATAAAAAGGAACGACTGATTTTGAAAATGTTTGTTTATTGTTTGTTTATTTGTTCTGCACGAATATCACATGGATACAGTACAAGGAGGGGAACGAAACCCAGTTGGGTTTATACAGAGTTCCACTCCACTTGCATTAATAAACAAAAAAAATGTAGTAGAGTAAAAAGTAAGATATTTGACTTTGAAATGTAGTGGAGTTAAAGTAAAAGTCTTCCCAAATTGAAATACTTCAGTAAAGTACAGATACGCAAAAAAGCTACTTAAGTACAGTAACGAATTACATTTACTTCGTTACTGTCCACCACTGATTGGCTGATATATATCGCAAAAGCATTGACATTTTTTTTTCATCACCATGTCCCTTCAGGGACACCGTAGTCTCCAAAAACCTTCTTTAGCTTTGATATAAAAATTTTGGCCGATAATGATAACCGATAATTTTTTATATTTGAAAGCCGATAACCGATATATTGGCAGATATATATCGCAGAAGCATTGAAATATATTTTTTCATCACCATGTCCCTTTAGGGGCACCGTAGTCTCCAAAAACCTTCTTCTGAACTCATAAGACCATTCCCTCAGTTAATCAGTTCATGTGTCTGGTATATTCAGTTGGCTAGAATCAGAGCTAATGAGGCCCGTATTGCGAATGAATCATTTTTGAGTCGGTTTCTTATAAAGAATCGTTGTCAAAACAGACAACACAAATTCAGATCAGTTACGCAACTACTCTTACCTTCTCTCTGCCGTCGAGCGCCGATCCGTCAGGTCGTGTACGAATGGTGAACGGCGTGGAAAGCCGCAGGAGAATATTCTGGAAGGAAGAGGGGATTCTGGGAGACACCAGCTCAAAGCTGTTGCTGAATGTGAGTGTTCGGTGTGGGTCGCTTTTGGCTTGTTTTCGGAGTCCCTCCCCGACCTGCAGAACCTCCATGTTGGGTCCCAGCACCAGGTGGAAGGGAAAAGCCCGGCAAAACGTGCTCAGACCGATGCGCAAATCCAGCGGCGAGCGCGACAGCTGGCGGGGGTGTGGAGACGAGGAGGCGGGTTGAGTCCGAACCTCTCGAATGAGGAACGACAAACAAGCAGGAGATGAAGATGAAGGTGGAGATGGAGATGATGAGGGGGAGGAGTCAGCCGAGAGCTCGCCGTCCTCATTGGCTGTGTGAAGCCATGTGGGAGGAGCTTCCTCCACCGAAACATCTGATTGGTAAATGCGCCGGGCGGCGGCTCGGATCAATCCCGGCATGGCCACGCCCACCGTAGGGTCGGGGTTGAAGCAGTGGAGGAGAAGAGTTCGTCCTCCCTCGCTCTGCGCGTTTGTGTCCTCCTTCTCCTGAGGAGCATCTTTGCATAGGAAAGAGGGAGCCTCGGACGAAGCCCGGCGGCCGCAGGACGTTCTGATGTGTTCGAGAAGAGCATCAAAACCGTTGAAGAAGTCCTGCAGGTTCCCGCCGAGAGCTCGCAGAACCCTCTCGTTCTCCTCCAGACACAAGCCGAAGAACTCCTCCCCGAATCGGCCGCGGATGGCGGCGAAGTCCACGCCTGTGCAAAATAATGCAAAACATGTGTATATATTACTTTTATACTGTTACAGATATTACAAATAAATGCTGTTATTTTGAACTTTCTATTCATCAAAGAATCCTGAAAAATAAAATGGATCAGTTTCCACAAAAATATGAACTGTTTTCAATCAACACTGATAATAATCATAAATATTTCTTGAGCATCAAATCATCATATTAGAGTGATTTCTGAAGGATCATGTGACACTGAAGACTGGAGTAATGATGCTGAAAATTCAGCTTTGATCACAGGAATAAATTACACTTTAACGGAGGCAAAAAGACTGCATTTTAAAGACTCCAAACTTTTAAACAGTTAAATGAATTCATAATTTTATAAGACCGTAACCTTTTAATAAAAGTAATACAGCATTTGAAAGCTATACGTTGCTTTTAAAAACACAGTGACTTGGTGTTTTCATATGGAACGTACATTCTCAGATTATTATTGACATTTCCATCAGATTGAACTCATGCAATCTGTGTTTAGCAGAGCTATCCGCTTTATAAACATGCTTTTACTTAAAGATGGAAAGTTTAAAGGTCTGTCCCCCAGCGAAACCATCGATTACCCGTTGAATCAATATCTGCATTAAAGTGCGCTGTGAAACGCTGCTCTGCTGCATTAAAGCGAGATGCGCAGTGGGTTTCGCTGGGCAGGGCTCAGTTCAAATGCCTCATTGCGGTTTATTTATAAACGTGTTCTCGTTAGGGATGGCAGAGTTAGTATCTTAGCAACAGCTCGGGAATGGAGACTGCAGCAATGGAGGGAGTTTTTAGAAAAGTGTCAGTGAGTGTGTATTGAGGTCAAAGTTTTTGCAGCTGGTGTGTGTGTGCGCGCGTGAACTAGAACGGCCCGGTTTGGTAAAAAAATCATGACAAATAATGAGAACACTTAAACAAACCGAAAGTATAAAAAGTCACGTGCACACTTGTGTATGCATTGCACATGCAGAAGATTTTCTATGAAGGATGCAGGACATTTTGGCTGCGTTTAATCATGTGATCACTATCATCCAATCAAGCAGATCGGATCATCAGCCAATCAGAACACGTCTACACTCATGTGGCTTCTGTATCCGGATAGCTTAAAGGGGACATATTATGCAAAATTGACTTTAATATTGTTTTTGAACATATTTATGTGTCCGCAGTGTGTGTACACAACCAGCCTATAGTGGTGAAAATCCATCCACTCCGTTTGTTGTGTTCCCCATAAATCTGAAACAGTGTCTCAAAACGAGCCGTTCAGGGATGTGCTCCAAAGTGATGTCACATTGATTAAGCCCCGCCCATGACTGCTGATGGACTCTGCTGTATTAGCATAGCTCCGCCCCTCAGTGAGCTGTACACAGTCCGCCATGTTTTTTTCCTCGCCAGAGCATTTAACAGCATCATTCAAGAAAGAAATGTATTCTTATTAAAGCTACTAAAGTTATTCAGTGATGAGCAGTGAGTGATTTTCTGTTATTTTTTTAATTCATATTATATTACGCTGCTGTCACTTTAATACAAAGATCTAATATACACATGCGATTTCTTTCCCTGCTGTTTACGTTCACAGACATAACCAACCGTGTGTGCAATTGACAGTTTAAGCGCAATAAGACGTAAAAGAGAACTTAGTTTAACACTCACGCGACGCACCATCTGAGAGCCAGCTTTCTGTGCGCGTGATTCGGATGTGTGCGCTCAGAAAACAAAATATTAGAAGTTAAACTAATATGGCTTAATACGCATGCAGATAATAAACTTTCATGATGATGAAGAACTGCAATGTCATGAGAGAGATGGTGATAGAGATGATAATCAAAACCAAACAGATGTTTTAGTTTTTGTGCAGAATATCGGATGCACGAGCTGTAAAGGCTCCGCCCTCTTCTGGAAAGGGGGCGGAGCAGCTGCTCATTTGCATTTAAAGATGCATGCACGAAAACAGCATGTCTTTCCTTCCACTCAAAAATGGGAAAAGCTTCACAGACACACTCTGGGAACACCTGAGACATGCATTACATCTTGTAAAAAGGGGCATAATAGGTCACCTTAGCTATAACATCCCTGGTGCACTTACCTAAAATAGTTGCTGTGTATTTCAGTATTCCTGAGATGTCAGTCTGGCTGTCGCAGCGCGAGTTCTCAAACAAACACTTCTGCTCGTCTGACAAGCTTCGTACAAACTCTTGTCCACTGTGTGTGAGAGAGAGATTTTGATTAACATTTACCAGGGTAATCTTGTGTTTAAAAATGGTAGGAAAAAGGGTAATCAAAATATCCAAAGAAAACATTATTGCTTTTAAGACATTCCTCGTATTATTCCTATATGGAGGAATAAAAAAAAAGAAACAAATGAGACAAATGTTGAGATGACGGCCCTAAAAAGTATTTGGACACTTCAGTCACTCTTAAACATGTTTGCATGTCAACGTAAAGTCACATTTATTTTAGTTTTCATAATACACAGTGTCTCAGAAAATCATGTCAATGTTTATAATAACTTAATATCTTCATGCCTTATAGTCACATTTAGCAGATTAAAGCTGGGCGATAAAACATAGTTTACATTTTGCGACACAAGCAATCAAACTGTTGAGATTTGCTTTATAATAGATTTGTCGGATTAACTGGATACACAAGATTATACTGTATGTGTGTGTGTGAATAAAGTTGGTGTGTGAACACACTTATACATACAACTTTATATAAAGAGCAGGGCACTAATATAGTAAGATTTTGAGAATTGTTTTTTAAAAAAATCAGGCATTTGATTTAGACAGTGTGCTAAATTTATTGTAAAAAAAGATTGCACATACTTTACAAGCAAAAGCACTTGATCAAAACCTAAAATGTCTGTAGGGTTTGAAATGGTAAATCATTGTATCTAGTGTGCAAAACTGATCAACTTGTTTTGGTATTTTGGATCACATGAAATGAAATCCACTTTAACCCTCTGGCGCTGCTTGCGGGGCCATCAAAAGATATATTTTATTTCAATTAAATGAATGTACTGTACTTTAGTTTGATAATGTTATTTAATATTTTGTATATTTAGGGGATTTTATGGTACTAAAGTATATTTATGCATTAGTTATAATTCAGTTTGATTTCTTTTCAAAGACGACACGTGGCAGATTATTGCTAAAGTTAAAAAAGAAAACAAAAAGTATATTTAAAATTTTTATATAAAATATATCTTTTCCAACACACGTTTTACTCTAAAACTGTGAGAAAATCAGAGACATAAATCTAAACAAGTTTTGCTCCAAATTTGAGGTTGATATCTCAAAAAATGAGCTTTCAGTCAGATTGTGTTCGGCTGCAGTACCAAACGCTTCCACTAGAGGAAATTCGTCTGCCATTCGTTTCCAATGCGCTCATTTTTGACCGTGAACAAAACAAGTGTGAGTATTTGTTTCAGGACCGTTTAACCTTTTCGATTCATGTCCATGTTTGTGTGTGTGTGTGAGTGTGTGTGTGTGTGTGTGTGTGTGTTTTTCAAACAAGCAAGTTTCGTAACATTCCAATGAAGTAAAAAAATTCTATACATTTTTTAAAAAAAGATCTGAAATGACAGAACCGCACCAGAGGGTTCAGTGTGAATCTGTTGTCAAAATACTGTATAGTGAGAGTGAAGAGCTCTAAAATAATGTGGAAAGTAGAACTCTTCTGAAACTCTACAGGATTATCTTTGTTCTTCTCTCAGAACGGTCTAGGAGAAACAGATGAAAGAGACGTGATTTCTCCCAGGAACATCGTGTCTGCGGATCTACCTGATTTCCCTCTGTCTGTAAAACTCCACTGTTCTCTGCAGGGCCAGCTGAATTGTCTGGGTCTGAAAAGAAGAAAAACAATGCAGTCAGAAGTTGCTCGACCCAGATTCACAAGTGACACTACAAAGACACCATTTAACTGGTAAACAAGACCGCTCTCATCACACTGGCCCAAACACACACATCCCGTCTCCTTTCACACCATCCAGTTACAGTACAACAGATTCATGAAAAACAAGCTAAAAACGAACAAAGAAAAAAAAATTCTCAATGGAAACTTTATTATTGATTTTTTTTTTTTAAACAAAGATTATTGGAGTACGTTTTCCAAGAAAGGACTATTTACATTTTTCTACTTTAAAATTTCACATTTAGTTAAATGTGTTACTTGCCTTTGTAATTGCCTGTAAAACTTACCAAGTGAAAAATGTCAGTGCGTAGAGTGCAACAGTCATGTTTCGGATGTAAAAACATTCATTTTCTCCGTAGGGAAATTGATTTTTAATGATGACTTGTAAACATTTAAAGACTGTGAGGTACGAGGTTGTTAAGCGATGGTATTTGCTTCTGTTGAAGCCGTCAGTTCACATTATTTCAGCTTATTATAATCAGAATTCCTAGGAAAAACTACATTACCCATAATGCTGAACATAAAAAATTCCACCAATCAGAGTTGAAACGAGCAAAAAACGCCAAAAGATCTCTTTAGCTCCGCCCACTCTCCTTACGTTCTCAAAATACTTAAAAATGTGTATATTCGTAAATTGGTATATATGTGTGCATATTTTTAAATGAGTAGTTTTATATTTCTCCATCGTTTTTAACTCAATAACACTGCTCGCAATGCATCATGGGATTGTAGTTCTTTCCCTCACTAAAGCTGTTAAGTTCACAGTCTTATAAACCTTTGTGCTTTTGTCCGATTTTCAAATGCTTGTTTCGCTTCAAATCAAAGTTTGTGATGTTATGATCCACCTTGCAGCTGATTGGCTTGATTCAAATCTTATAACGCTTTAACAAAGACTTCCTGAAAATCCCTTTAAGACAAATTAATGGAAAAAGATTCGTCCTGAAAAAAGTGGGCGGGCTCTAATTCACTCTATTGAAGCTGCAGATTAAGTTTTAACTAATTAAACCAATTCTGTGTTTCTTGAAAAGGTGATGGTAAACCGATCGCCTCTATTGGATTTGGTTTGTGTTGGCCCTTTTTAAAGGGATTTACAGTGCTGATCTACCTGTAATAGAATACACTCTTAAGCCTTATCCAATCAACTGCCTTTATCACGCTACCACGGCAACAACATACCAATCACAATCCTCCTCATTTCAGGAAAGCTCTTAATAGCTCACATCCAGCTTTACCTGGCCAAATCTGCTTTAGTGTTCTTACAACAATAGTCTCTCTCTCTCTCTCGACACTAAACCTGATTTATAATAACAATAACACCGCTGAGGATCATAAGAATTGCAATAAAAGTGCATTATGATTATGAGAATGTGGGGGGAAATTAGCTTGATTGTTGGGAAATCAAGTGCAGTGCAAAAATCTTTATGGTCTTGATTTTCTTTTTGCAAACATGTCTTTTTTGGGTTTTTTTTTCTCTCTTACGGGTTTGGGATGAAATGTGACTTCACTCAAACTGTGTGTGTGTGTGTGTGTGTGTGTGTGTGTGTGTGAGAGAGAGAGAGAGAGAGAGAGAGAGAAAGAGATTGATTCTGTTTGACCCGTCAGATTATACTGTGTGTCTGAAACTAATTCCCATGACAGTGACCTTGATGTTCACTGACCACACACACACACACACACACACACACACACACACACACAATCACACGCACGCACGTGCGCACACACACGCTTTTAAGAGCGCCCTCACCAGAAGCACACTGAACTAAGTTCTCTTTCGCGTCTAATTACGCTTAAACATAAGTAAACAAAACATAATTAAACTAAAAAAGTTGAGAGAAACCCGGATGTGTGTCAGTGTAGAGCTTATGCGGCTGAGGAACAATCTCTAGAAGTTTGTCTTTGAACTTGTGTTTTACGGTAACCGTCTAAGAGTAATTAGCTAGTGAAGTGGATTTACTTACTGTAGAGTTCAGGACAGTTATCATGAGCACTGTAATGTTTATAGGAGAAGGAAGCTCTGGAAACCTGCTGATGTCTGATTGGTTAATGTCAATCAACAACAAGAGACAAGAAAACACTCACTTCGCTCACTTTAATAAGAATCAATGTAAATGGTAAATGGACTGCATTTATATAGCGCTTTCACAGACCTATGGCCACCAAAGCGCTTTACATATAGCCTCACATTCACCCATTCACTCACTCATTCATACACCGACGGCGGTGTCAGCCGTGCAAGGCGGGAGCAGCTGGGGTTAGGTGTCTTGCTCATGGACACCTCGACACTTGGTCAGGTGGAACCGGGGATTGATCCACCAACCTTTCGGTTTGTAGACAATCTACATGAACCACTGAGCCACTGCCGCCCCTAATGTATATCTCATTCATACAGTGAAATCTATGCAGTGTTTAATTTTACAATGTAGGAAAGACTCACTGCAGCTGATATTTATTTTATTTGTGATATGGTTTTTGTCCTATTATTTGTCATTTGCATTTCTTCTTATTTTTAATGAAACAATGAAATTAAATAAAGTTGAATAAGGCTTTGGGATGAAATATCTGCTATTCTTGTGTTGTTGAGCATCAAATCATCATATTATACTGATTTCTGAAGGATCATGTGACACTGAAGACTGGAGTAATGATGCTGAAAATTCAGCTTTGATCAGAAGAATAAATTACCGTTCAACATATATTTACATAGAAAATAGTTATTTTAAATTGAAATAATATTTCACAATATTACTGTTTTTCCTGTATTTTTCATTAAATAAATGCAGCCTTGGCGAGCAGAAGAGACTCTTTCAAAAACATTTATGTGGTGTAAATATTCTTGCGCTTCCTTCAGCTTGGCACCAGATATTAAAGATCTTCTCCAAAATCTTGCTGTATTATATATTATATAATAGAAACGTAACCTCTAAAATCGACGAGCCACACAAACAGAGCTACTCACGTGAAGTGCACTGATGCTAATAGAGTTTGATGTTAAATACATAAAAAAATAAATAGTATTTTATTAAATATTATTGCACTTTTCAGACTAAATGATTTATATCAATAGCACTCAGAACTGAATAAAATATATATGTGACCCTGGATCCCAAAACCAGTCACATGTCACACTGGTATATTTGTGGCAATAGCCAACATGGGTCAGAATTATTGATTTTTCTTTTATGCCAAAAATGATAAGGATATTAAGTAAAGATCATGTTCCATGAAGATATTTAGTAAATTTCCTACCGTAAATATATAAAACATGTATGTGTGTTAGTGAATGCTGCACAAAAAACTAAAAAAAAAACCCAAAAAAAACCATGTGGTCCAGGGTCACATATTCCTAATCAACATTTTTAAACTCTGTTTGAGCTTGTTGCAATACTTTTTATTTTTCATTGACTGCCTTCATGCAAGTATCTTACATTTGGGCTGAGACGCGCTATAGAGGCAGCGTAATGTTTCTGTCGGCCTTTTGGAGTTTTTGCATCAGAAGAATCTATGATATCTAATGTTTGATGTATGTATGAGCTTTTTTTTCTATTGTTTTTTACAGCTAAACCCCAGAGGAATATTTCTGTATCATTTAATTTATTACAAACAGCAGCTAAACAATGTAAATCTCTCCATCAAACACACACACACACACACACACACACACACACACACACACACACACACACACACACACACACACACACACACACACACACACAAACCAAAGGATTAATATCTTCTAAAGAGCCGTGTGTTCAGTGAACATTTGATTTGTTTAATCCTCAGACATTATTTCGACAGATATGCAAACATAAGCTGCTGTTTACCAGAGCGAAAACCACAAAAATACTAATGATCCGTTAATGCAAATGTTAGAACTGCCATCTGTAATACTGTACAGTCTGAACTGTTAACATCATTCTGGGAATACTTAACTAACAACGAGCAATACATATTTTATAGTATGTATTAATATTTGTTAAAGTTAGTTAATACAAATACAAATACAACTACTCATTGTTAGTCCATGTAAGCCATTAAATAATATGAAAAGATACAATATTTGATTGTTGATGTTAACATCAAGATTTACATAGTAGTTCATTTTAACTAATGAAATTAACTGATGTAAATAAATGGATAATTTTTGTACAGTGCTACCAGATTCTTTTTTATTCAATGTTAACATTTTCAAGAGAGAATTTAGTGCATGTAAAAGTTGCATGATATTGAAGCATGAGTGGATGAGCGGTCTGTCCATATACAGTCGGTCCTGAGAATGTTGTTTTCATGTAATCCAGCAAAAAACACCACATTCTGGATTTATGCTATTGGAGCAGTTTCCTATGAACCACATTTTCAGGTGCCTCTCTGGTACAACACA
>NC_138733.1:4071081-4073581 GCF_965113295.1 Leuciscus leuciscus | reverse complement strand
TGCACTCACGTGCTGTTGTCAAGGACATGAATGAGGATTAAAGAGTTGATTCATTTTTGTGCAGATTTACTATTATGCAGCATTATAAACGGCGCGAGGATCTCCAGTATCCCTATAGAGAACAGAACAACAACATACAATGTCATTGCTTATTGGGAATATGCTGATATGTACACTGGATGTGTGTAGGATTGGTCCATTTTTAGGGAATAGCAAGTTTTACAAATAATAATAATAATAAAAAGACAAGTAACTGGGAATTAAACTGAGACTGAAGTCAGTAGACTGAAACTAGACTGAAATAGTGCTTTCTATACTCCTTGTTTGCAGTGTATGAGAATCCTCCAACATTTATAGAACATCCTTTAGGGAAAAAGCTTATTTTTGAAGCGTATTATTCCTTATTATTTGGGGAAAATATGAATATTGACCATCTGGACATTGATGTGCATGTAAACAGTCACTGAATCACAGTATAACACGATGCGCTGAATGGGTCATAGACATAATAATATCAGAGTTTGTTACATTTCAGTCGCAAAAAAAAAAAAAAAACAAGATCAATTCAGTTTCTTCTAAAGATAACAGCATCAAACAGAACAGAATAGAACAGAGTAGAGAAGAACAGAATATAGAACATATCAGAAATATAACAGAAGAGAACAAAGTAGAGAAGACAGAATAGATCAGAAGAGAAAATATTAGAATGGATCAGAATAGAACAGAACAGAACAGAATAGAACAGAGCAAAACAGAAAATGATAGAAATAGAGCAGAACAGAATAGAAGAATAGAATAGAACATAATAGAACAACAGAAAATAACATAAGAGAACAGAATAGAACAGACCAGAGTAAAACAGAAAAGAGGAGAACATATTAGAATGGAGCAGAATAGAACCATAACAGAGTAAACAGATTAAAACAGAACAGAATAGAAATAGAACAAAGGCCAATAGAACAGAACAAAAGAACAGAATAGAACAGAGTAAAACAACAGAATACAAATAGAGCAGAACAGAATAGAACAAAAGAGAATAAAACAGAATAGAACAGAGTAAATAGAACAGAATAGAACAGAGTAAATAGAACAGAATAGAAATAGAGCAGAACAGAACAAAAGAGAATAGAACAGAACAAAGGAGAATAGAACAGAACAAAGGAGAATAGAACAGAACAAAAGAACAGAATAGAACAGAGTCAAACAGAACAGAATAGAAATAGAGCAGAAAAGAATAGAGCAGAACAAAAGAGAATAGAACAGAACAAAGGAGAATAGAACAGAACAAAGGAGATAGAACAGAACAAAAGAACAGAATAGAACAGAGTCAAACAGAACAGAATAGAAAATAGAGCAGAAAGAATAGAGCAGAACAAAAGAGAATAGAACAGAACAAAGGAGAATAGAATGGAACAAAAGAGAATAGAACAGAACAGAGTCAAACAGAACAGAATAGAAATAGAGCAGAAAAGAATAGAGCAGAACAAAAGAGAATAGACAGAACAGAGTCAAACAGACAGAATAGAAATAGAGCAGAAAAGAATAGAGCAGAACAAAAGAGAATAGAACAGAACAAAAGAGAATAGAACAGAACAGAGTCAAACAGAACAGAATAGAAATAGAGCAGAAAAGAATAGAGCAGAACAAAAAGATAATAGAACAGAACAAAGGAGAATAGAACAGAACAGAGTCAAACAGAACAGAATAGAAATAGAGCAGAAAAGAATAGAGCAGAACAAAAGAGAATAGAACAGAACAAAGGAGAATAGAACAGAACAAAAGAACAGATAGAAGAGTAAATAGAACAGAATAGAAATAGAGGCAGAACAGAATAGAAACAGAACAGAGTAAAACAGAACAGAATAGAAATAGAGCAGAAAAGAATAGAGCAGAACAAAAGAGAATAGAACAGAACAAAGGAGAATAGAACAGAACAAAAGAACAGAATAGAAGAGTAAATAGAACAGAATAGAAATAGAGCAGAACAGAATAGAACAGAACAGAGTAAACAGAACAGAATAGAAATAGAGCAGAACAGAATAGAACAGAACAGAGTAAAACAGAACAGAATAGAAATAGAGCAGAACAGAACAGAACAGAGTAAAACAGAACAGAATAGAAATAGAGCAGAAAGAATAGAGCAGAACAAAAGAGAATAGAACAGAACAAAGGAGAATAGAACAGAACAAAATACAGAATAGAAGAGTAAATAGAACAGAATAGAAATAGAGCAGAACAGAATAGAACAGAACAGAGTAAAACAGACAGAATAGAAATAGAGCAGAACAGAATAGAACAGAACAGAGTAAAACAGAACAGATAGAAATAGAGCAGAACAGAACAGAACAGAGTAAAACAGAACAGAATAGAAATAGAGCAGAACAGAATAGACAGAACAGAGTAAAACAGAACAGAATAGAAATAGAGCAGACAGAACAGAATAGAACAGAACAGAGTAAAACAGAGCAGAAATAGAGCAGAAAAGAATAGAACAGGAACC